>NC_085866.1:1705269-1730269 GCF_034702125.1 Engraulis encrasicolus
TCCTCCTCCACTTGGGTGACAAGTCGGACAGCGTGATAAGACCGCGCCTTTCTAGTGTGAAGGGTTTCAGATGCCTGATTAGTGGTGCTTGCAAACAGTGGGATGGGGACAGGCAGCCTGATCTCCAAAATGTTCGTGCTCCTGGACACGGATGTTAAGGACACAAAATCCGTGTCCAGGAGCACGGATTTTGCCAAAATTCCGTGCTCCTGGACACAGAATTGTTTTCCGTGATGGGCACACGGAAGTGCTTTCTATATTCCCACAGCACTGTGTAACTCTATCATTAGCAGTGTTTCCCACAGAAATTTTGGAAACTATGGGGGCAGCCGGGGTTTATTTTGTGCGGGGGGGGGGGGGTGTAGTTCTCACGCTGGCCTTTTGGGGGGGGGGGGGGGGTGTTTGTATTCTTGCAGCGTAAATGCAAAACGGCAAAACAATGACTACAGTATGACATTGGCGCATGGAGAAACTGTAGGCCTGGGCCTATATTTCAACCATTTCTATTTTGAGAATTAAGGCTACATAAGATTTCACCCATGACTTGTATAATAGTAGTACATTGCCATTGTCAAAAAATGCAGTACAGTGAATAATTTCTGTTTACAACACAGTTTCATTCGTCCCTCATGCAGGGGTCTGGGAAACAATAATAAAACAAAATAGGAGCAGAGATAAGAATTTAAGAGCACTGTGAAATTGTTAACGCATAGACAAAAAGGGTCTTAGAGGGTAGGCTATGCCTTTTCCCCCACACATATCTGTAGGCGTACACATTCTTCATGAGGGGTGCTGGTCACAGGGCCAGTTTTTTTCCAAATTCCTCCCATTAAAAGGGCTGAACAACATATTACACATTTATGTCTATATTCACATTCATTACACATTAATTTCTATATGCAGCCCGATGTCTCCTCTGCTGTGTCATGTCTGTCACCAAACTCATTACAACTGTAAAACAAAGCCTAGGGAGTGTTTGTAAACTCATCCCAACTGTCCCTTCTCTGAAGGTTTTTTATGTTGCTCCCAAACCCAAGTTAACTACAACAACTTGACTAGGCTTTTGATCCCTGTCTTTCAAGCACTTGTGGTTCTCTCTATAGCAGGGGTGCCCAACCTTTTTTTAACCAAGATCTACTTTTGAAGTTGATGGTCTGCCGTGACCTACCAAGTCAAATTTAAGGATGTCAGTATGAAAATTTAAGACCACCATTTATTAAATCACCACTATTATGAACAAAATGTTTTTAGTAGGCTACTATGGCCGTATCTTTTCAGTGTGTTTTTAAAGTGTGTTGAATAGCCTATCTTTACAAAGCAATGCAGCACTGATAGTATGCAGAGATAATTTCAGTCATACACAAGTCATAAACAACTGAAACAATTTCAAAATGATAAACATTATGTATGTAGGCACAAAGGCCCTATTTCTAAAATATGATGAAGCATTATCATGCCTTCAGTGGTATAGGCTACAAATTAAAAAGGGCTCAGAAATTCACCATTTGTTATGGGTAAATAGTAGGCTACTATGAGAGAGAGAGAGAGAGAGAGAGAGAGAGAGAGAGAGAGAGAGAGAGAGAGAGAGCGAGAGAGAGAGAGAGAGAGAGAGAGGAGAGAGAGAGAAAAGAGAGAGAGAGAGAGGAGAGAGAGAGAGGAGAGAGGCAGAGAGAGAGAGAGAGAGAGAGAGAGAGAGAGAGAGAGAGAAGAGAGAGAGAGAGAGAGAGAGAGAGAGAGAGAGCAATGAGAGAACTCATTGGATTGGTTAACACCCCTGTTAAGAGTGACTTCTTCTATGAAGGTTTTTTTTTTCAGCTCTCTGGGGCAGTAGCACAGCAAAGGCTTTCTATTGTGAGTTTGGCCAATCGTTTTGTCCACAACTGAAGCAAGAAACAGCACAAATTGAAGTGAATTCCATACATGTCAACAACAAACATTTCCTTTACACGCGGCACGCGATGTAAACGCAGTTAGCGATGATGCATGCGACTAGCGATTTGGACGAAGATCCTCGCATATCGGCGTGTCATAACGCATCGTTGCGCACATGTTCTGTTACTCACCCGATGTTACATGTGTGCACACATGAATCAACTGTAATACCCTTACGGTCACTTCCTAATGCTTTCCCCTCATTCTGTTACCGTAGGACTACTTATCTAACCAATACAGAGTCTATAGGATGTATTTACTCCAGGAGGAAAATGCGAAGGAAATTCAAAATCGTAATTCAAATCGTTTTTAACAAAAACGGATATCGTTTAAAAAAAAAAAAAAAGTAAAAAAAAAAATAAAAAAAAATGTTTAGTTTTTTTTATATTTTCGTAAACTATGGCGGCCAAATTTAAACTATGGCGGGCCGCCATAGTTTCCTCAATGTATGGGAAACACTGATTAGAAAACACATACCAAATGCTAATCCTAAACAAAATAATGGAGATCATGTTCGGGGTTGCTTCTAGTCAGGCCACGAGTAGTATATCGTTACTGAGCTGTGAAAAAATCGGGAACTCCACCCACTTTGTCTGGAACCAAACAACTTTGAGCAGCTCCAACGGCCCTGGGTAGGGGCATGTTCAAGGCATGTTCATGACGTGGATTAATTGTTTTGGAAACATTCTCCGGGAGAAATTGGGTTGTATGATATGCGCAAAATGCTACACAATGAAAGTCGCTTTGTCTAAATGTTAGTCTAAATGCATTGGAAATTAAACTAGAAACTAGAAATGCACTCAGATATGGCTTTCAGGCCGACCAGAACGGAGCCGGTGTCGGTGCTCGCACCAGTTACGTTCGGCACTAAAGTGTTTGTCTGCGAACCGCCAGTGTTCATACCGGGCTCTGAACTTTTTCCGCACGTGACAGTGTTACCCGGATGAACCTGCTGACGACCACGCTGTCGTCACGGTTCGCAGAGAAAAACCTAGTATTTTGCGGTTCGCATTGCGAACCAATTTTCCGGTTCGCGAACGCAAATATCTGTGGCGTGAACACGACGGTCGGTTCACGATTAGGTGCGGGAACGGGCTCCAGCACGGTTCTCAGTTGGCCTGAATGCACTCAGAGAGGGCAGACCTCTGCCAAGGAAGACGTTTGATGGAACATTTGACAATATTACACCCTTTTATCCCCTTAGTCTTTCTGCCTTATCTTTGTGCAGTTAGAAACTCTAATGTCAAAATTCATCCTATCCCACAATGGTGAAGAATCTTTGAATTCTTATTCCGGATCGTGAAATTTCATCACTTGTTCCTTTGCATGAAACTTTGGAGTTTTTGGAAATTACCAAATTCGTTCATAACTTTTTGAGTTAACAGACAGACAGACAGACAGACAGACAGACAGACAGACAGACAGACAGACAGACTAAAAAAAGAGACATCCGTGTTGCACCAGAATTTCTTCCCTTGTACAGTATTCATGCCTGTCTGGTGCCACACTGAAGTGCAGGTTTCCTTTGTTCTCTATAAATGCCTCTATCTATAGATCTCTCAAAGATTAGTCTGTTCATGTGTGTCTCACAATTTTCCTTTCTTTCTTTCTTTCTTTCTTTCTTTCTTTCTTTCTTTCTTTCTTTCTTTCTCTCTTTCTTTCTTTCTTTCTTTCTTTCTTTCTTTCTCTCTCTCTCTCTCTCTCTCTCTCTCTCTCTCTCTCTCTCTCTCTCTCAGGTCCGCATAGCGTCCAACTTCGTAACCCACGCTCCACCTGGAGAGTTCAACGAAGTCTTCAACGGTGAGATGCACATGCTATATTCACACTATATACACACACACACACTTGCTATATAGTCATGCACTCCGGCAGCCATGTCTGTCACAGTACTGGCCCTCACTTGACTTTGTTTTGATATACGTGTGTGTGTGTGTGTGTGTGTGTGTGTGTGTGTGTGTGTGTGTGTGTGTGTGTGTGTGTGTGTGTGTGTGTGTGTGTGTGCACCATGTGGTATTACAGGAAGATCTGTTGGGGTTTGCATAAGAAACCCACGCTGCACGAAACACTCTTACTCAGTGTTAACGTGTGTGTGTGTGTGTGTGTGTGTGTGTGTGTGTGTGTGTGTGTGTGTGTGTAGATGTGCGGATTCTCCTCAACAATGACAATCTCCTCAGAGAGGGGGCAGCCGAGTAAGTACACACACACGCCTGCAAACCCACCAATCCAATCGCTTCTTCCACACACCTGATACTTAATTGTACAATAAGCTAACATTGACAGAATGGGTTGGACTCCTGGCTAAAGTAGCCAGTGATATCTGGACTCCTAGCTAAAGTACGCTGCAATAGCTGCAATAACGCCGAGGATGAACTAATTATATAAAAAAAGTTACATACAAATAAAATCTTAAAAAATGTCGATGATTTGAAGCACTATCCCGTCATATCATGTGTTTCTTTCTCAGTGCCTTCGCCCAGTACAACATGGATCAGTTCACTCCTACCAAGCTGCCCAACTCTGAAGAGATGGTGAGACACACACACACACACACACACACACACACACACACTGGCTCACTCACACACTTTGAGGAGATTTAGCTCTGCCAAAACAAGAGTTACATCCACTGAGTCACTGTTTACATTGCATTCACACACACACACGAGAAAGATTTTTGTCTATCTGCCTGCCTCTCTGTCTACCTGTCTTTGTCTGTCTCTCTCCCTGTATGTCTGTCTTTCTGTCTTTGTCTGTCTGTCTTTGTCTGTCTTTGTCTGTCTGTCTGCCTCTCTGAGTTATTGGTGGATGTTATGTGTGTCTGTCTGTCTTTCTATTTGCCCCTCTGGCTGTCTGTCTTTCTCTCTGGCTGTCTATGTCTGTCTGCCTGCCTCCCTGTCTGTCTGCCTGCCTGCCTCCCTGTCTGTCTGCCTATCTGTCTGCCTGTCTGCCTCCCTGTCTGTCTGTCTGCCTGTCTGTCATGTGTGTTTATAGGTTTATGTTTTTATGGGCCTCATCCCTTCCCTGTTTGACTGAAGACAATAGACACACTGAAAATCACGTCCTCTTAGTGTGTGTGAATGACCCACAGTAAACGTGTGTGTGTGTGTATGCGTGCGTGTGTGCGCGCGTGCGTGCATGCGTGTGTGCGTGCGTGCGCGCGTGCGTGCGCGCGTGCATGTGTGCGTGCGTGCGTGTCCCGATACAAAAGTCACATTGAGGAAAAACTCCCACTGGTGGACACGGCACTGCACAATGCACACAATGAAACTGCATTTTAGGGCTGGGACGATTAATCAACTAATNGTGACTAATCGACTATAAAAAATTGTCTGCAAGTATTTTCATAGTTGATTAAGCGTTTCATTTAATTCAATGCTTTTTTTACTTACTTTTCTAATGCTTTATTATGTTATTAGAACCTAAACTTGCCCAGCACGTATGAATTGAACATTGAATCTCGGAGTAAATAAGCTACTATCATGATTTAAAGCTCATTGTGAGCTCAGGGACCTAATTTTAATTTCTTTCTTTCTTTTATCCCAATTTCCTTGAAGATTAAAGTGCTAGAGTACTTGAAAAATTAATCGTTTGACTAATCGACTATTCGAAAAAAATAGTTGATAGATTAATCGGTAGAAAAATAATCGTTTAGGACAGCCCTACTGCATTTATGTCCCACCCATCCAATTGGCGTGCGTGCGTGCCTGTATGTATTATATACACTTTATTACAGGCTCAGGGCCCACATTGGACACATTACAATACACACATCAACACCACAATTAAATACACATACAATAATGCTGTGTGTCAGGTGCTGATCACGGAGCATGGTGACCTGGGTAACGGGCGATTTCTAGACTTGTGTCTAGTGTCTTGTGTATGTGATGACGTGTGTGTGTGTGATGACATCTGTGTGTGTGTGTGTGTGTGTGTGTGTGTGTGTGTGTGTGTGTGTGTGTGTGTGTGTGTGTGTGTGTGTGTGTGTGTGTGTGTGTGTGTGTGTCAGGTGCTGATCACGGAGCATGGTGACCTGGGTAACGGGCGTTTTCTAGACCCGCGCGGCCAGCTGTCGTTCCGCTTCGACCACCTGAGGAAGGAGGCCAGCGACCCCCAGCCCTGCGAGGTGGGGGGGGACATGGGGGGCTGGAGGGACGCCTGCGACACAGCACTGCAGGTACACACACACACACACACACACACACACACACACACACACACACACACACACACACACACACACACACGATCTTACTACCAGAACACCAGTCAGGGCTGTACGTTAAGCTTTTTCACTAGGAGCACTGGTGCTCCTAAATGAAAAAATTTAGGAGCACAGACAAAAATTTAGGAGCACAGACAAAAATTCAGGAGCAAAATTTTCGCGACACTTACAAAACATTATTGTGTTTTTTAATGTAAAATAGGCCTACTGTGCTTAATATTGTACCATTGATTACCGCAGCAATAATGCACAGAGAGCGTTGTGTTTTCCACAGAAAACATATTAACCAAGGTTGGTGGTGGGTTAGCCAGAATAAGACCTGTAACCACAGATGTTCATGAAAAAGGTCTGTGTTGTGCAGTTTCATAAGAAGTGATGTGGGACACCCCCCACCACCACCCCCTCCAGTCAAGGTGGTAGCCTAGGTGACCTAACTAAGTGATGGGGAGAAATTGAAGGGCTTTTTCTTCATCTTCATGCACAATAGCCTATGCCATTACCCTGTGCAACAAAAACAGGGAGGAAACCACAGTTCCCATTAGCCTACTTATTATCATTATTATTATTATTAGCCTATTATTACTATGGCTTCGTGATTGAAACATGTAATCACATGATTACTGAACTAGATTGAGTAGTTTATTTAGTCTTAAACATAGTAGGTAAGGCAACACGCTAATCCAACGGGCTTTTAAAAAGTAGTTTATTCCTCAAACGCGTGGGTTGGAACGGTGTGTAATGAAACTGGGAGGCGCAAAATTATCTCACTGTGTTGGCTGCTCTTTTTGATAGCCATGCCCTACAGCACCGGTAGCTGCTGGGCCAACTAGACTGGCCCTTGCGCAGTGAACACTACCGGTCCGGTACCTGTTCTGAATGCTCCTCGAACTATTATCTTGACTAATAGCCTACTACTTTGTTTGCGATGCATTTTTTGTGAAGTAATTGGGAAGACAGCGGTTAGGGAAAACGCCAAAACAGCGACGTCTTTTAAATCACACGAGTTAGCAAACCGAGAGGCTATTTCACTACCGGATTCAAAAGGTTTCCTGTTAGCAATGCAAACTCCGGCATTTGACAATAAAACCTACTTGACTTGACTTGACTTGAACGTTTTAAACAGCAGCCCATTTCGAAAAGCTGTAAGAAGTTTTGGCACAGAACATTCGACTGGGAGATGAGCGTGCGCGCGTTATATGCCATATTTAACCACGGCTCTGTGCGATTCAGTTTTTTTTCTGAGGGCTACGGGAGCATAGATGATTTAATCTTAGCCAACGCGGAATTCAAGCAACATTGACCGTCTTTTTTGAAGCGCATTCCCACTGGGAGATTGACGCTGTCTGTCAGACAGGCAGTGCATACATGCGAGAAGGGCATACCGCATTTAGTATTAGGGAATGGAGGAAAAAAAGCGCAGCTCTCGCAATCATGCACTCGAGCAGGAGTAAAACGCGAATAAAAGGGTTGAAAAGCATACTCGCACACGTGCGCCCGTTTCATTTTTCTTTCTCGCACAGTCCAAAATTTAGGCTCAAAATGCGACCAATTGGTCTTAATGTACAGCCCTGCCAGTGTCTGTAGAGTTTATGCCTAGAGGCCTGTGTATGTGATGACTTATCTGTGTGTGTTTGTGTGTGTGTGTGCGTGTGTGCGCGCACTAGGCCTACGTGAAGGAGCACTACCCGAGTGGTGTGTGTACAGTCTACGCCAAGACGATGGACGGGCAGCAGACGATTATTGCATGCATCGAGGGACACCAGTTCCAGCCCAAGAACTTCTGGTCAGTGTAGCTGTGTGCGTGTGTGTGTGTCTGTGCGTGCGTGTTGCCGTCATGCCTTTTGTTTCATGTGAGTTGGATGTTATTGCTCAGAGACATACTAACGCGTGTGTGTTTGTGTGTCTGTGTGTGTGATTAGGAATGGGCGTTGCAGGTCGGAGTGGAAGATGAGCATCAGCCAATCACAAGCCACAGTTGCCGGCGTCATCAAGATCCAGGTAGATGTAATTCCTGTGTAGAGTAGACACACTATGTTAAGAGAAACATTACTGGTAGCCTGCAAATGTCTTTGACAGAACTACTTTGGAGCCCCGCAAGCCAAATGGTTTTAATGTGCACCTAACAATCAATCATGAAGCTGTATTAAATTCCAGTTACATATCACATATGTACAATCTCTCTCTCTCTCTCTCTCTCTCTCTCTCTCTCTCTCTCTCTCTCTCTCTCTCTCTCTCTCTCTCTCTCTCTCTCTCTCTCTCTCTCTCTCTCTCCCCTCTCTCTCTAGGTCCACTACTATGAGGATGGCAATGTGCAGCTGGTCAGCCATAAGGAAGTGGCCAAGGACATCAACGTGACTGTAAGTAGCCGGCCAATCACAGCCTCATATAATCATGCCACTCAAATCATGGGCCAATCAGATCATTATCTTACCCTTGCCAGTTGGAAGAGTGTGTGTGCTCTATTTCGGAGTCTATTATTATTTTTATTAGAGTGCTTTAGTCTTGTTGCAAGGCAACCGGCCAGTTTGCAAACTGCGTGTGCGTGTGTGTGTGTGTCATTTCAAACTTCAACGGTGCTCACCCTCTCTAATGGTGTTTTTTAATGTCACTACCAATTGTTAATGATGATGAATGGGTAAAATGAGACTAGCTTTTCAAATTTCAACTGAGTTCACCCCTCCCTCTAGTAAACTTTTCTTAATTCCGCCCTTGCATGAAAGAAAATATGTACACAGGTACGGGGTGTGGCAATACCAGGTTAAGCTGACCACACATTGCTCCAGGGACTGTAACCAATGCCATGCAATAACTGAAATCTATAATCTAATATAATCTCTCTCCCTCTCCCTCTCCCTCTCCCTCTCCCTCTCTCTGTCTCTCTCTCTCTCACTCCTCCAGAATGAGTCGGACACGGCGAACGCATTTGTAAAAATCATTATGGAGTCAGAGACAGATTATCAGGTGAGGAGTGTCCCCATACTCTCTGTGGCTAAAGCTGTGTTCGCGTGTGCGTGTGTGTGTGTGCGCTGGTGTGTTTGCTCGAGTCTGTGTGCATGCATCTGTGTGCAAGTAATTTTAGAATACAGGAAGGTGAAGCACATTACAGTTAGGTGTGTGTGTTTGTGTGTGTGTGTGTGTGTGTGTGTGTGTGTGTGTGTGTGTGTGTGTGTCCAAGTGATTTTGGAAGTACAGTTCGGCCTGTATGTGTGTGTGTGCGTGTGTAATGTTTGTGTGTGTGTGTGTGTGTGTGTGTGTGTGTGTGTGTGTGTGTGTAATGTACACCCCCGTGACGTGCTGCCTATTTCTGTCTCCGCAGTTGAAGCCTTATCAGCTCGACCCCAGGTCACATGACCACTCCAGCTCACTGGGGACGCTGTGCGTGTGCGTGCGTGCGTGCGTGTGTGTGCGTGTGTTTGGGCTGTAGCGATTTACTCAACTTACGATTCGATTCACGATTTTTGACCCACAGTATGATGAATGAAAACTATGATAGTTTAGATGCAGGATAGGTTACAAGAGGCTACAAATAATAAAAAAAAAAAATAATAATAATAATAATGAGATTTCAAGCTCATATCATTTTGGTTGTTTTCTGGAGCAGATCTTTGAAAAGGCGTGTCGCGATACAATATTGTGAATCGCGATTTCCACTATTTACAGCGGCTTTATGTGCGTGCGTCCTTTTGCGTGCGTGGTTTAGGGATGTAAATAAAATCGAAATGTATCGATGTATCGGCCGGCGATTAAATTGAATCGCACCGCATCGTATCGTGGGGCATTCTTAAAGAAACACTATGCAACTTTTTCATAGTCATGAAATGGCTTGGAACTCAAGGTTTTGCTTGACTGACCCGTTATGGCGAAAATGGGAATATTTCCATCACCATCTGGTGGTTCTGCTCCGAAACAGCACTTGCAGTTTTGCCTGGAGGCGCCACGCCCTTTGTTGTTGTGGAATTTGTGGCCGCTAGGGGCGTCTAGATTTCTATGGTGTATGAGTGGAACGAATGAGAGACCCATTCATCCCCTTCGTTTGCTAACTAAGCCGCAGCAGCTCGCTGAAAGCTGGCTACTGGCTAGCTGATTGTAAAATATCACGCTGGCATGCAGCGAAAACAACGAATGGGACTGCAAATAAATCACGAGCTAATTGAGATGAAAGGTTTGGACAGGCAAATAATTTGCTTATGTGAACATTGGAAAAGGGCTTCAAAACGGAGAGAGCCGAACGCCAAAAGAGCAAATACAGTCCCAGGAAAAAGTTTGTACACCCTTTGAAATTTCTTACATTTTTGTCAAAATTGATCATAAAACATGGTCGGATCTTCCCGGAAATCTCAAGATGGAACAATCAGAGTCTGCTTTAATTAATTCCACTCAAACATTTACATGTTATCATATTTTTATTGGTCATAAGGCCATAATATTCACAGGAGAGCAGGGCATAAGTAAGTACACCCTTGCATTAAGTAGGGTTTAACCCTCAGTTAGTTGCAATATCATCAACCAGACTTGTCCTGTAGTTGCAGATCAGATTAACAAAACAATCTGTTTGTATCTTGTCTCCCTCTTCTTTAGAGAACTGCCTCTCGTCAGCAAGGTTTGTGGGATGTCTGGAGTGCATAGCTTTCTTGACTTCATGCCCTTTAATCTCAATTGTTTTTTGTCAGAGCTTTGGCTGGGCTATTTCAGAATGTGTATTTCATTATTATGAAGCCATTCTAAAGTCGATTTGCTTCTAAAGTATGGGTTGTTGTCACATTTCAGGACCCATACTCTTGTGTGCTTCAACTGTGTGACAGACTTCCTCACGTTTTTTCTGTAAAATATCACAATAAACTTGAGTTCATTGTTCCACTGATAATAGCAAACTGTCAAGGGCCTGAGGCAGCAATGTAGCTGCATATAATGATGCTCCCGCTACCATACTCAGAAGAGGAGATGTAACCAAGAATAGCTAAAAAGGGGATTCATTCTGCCAATCTAAAATGAATGGGGTTTCTGTCTAAAAAAATATTGCTGCACCTTTGAGGTTTGCGAAAAAGCATTTATATGCTTCATAGAATTACTGCAAAATATTCTGTAGACTAACGTTGAAACCAAAGTTGAATTGTTCAGGGGAACACACAATGTCATGTTTGGAGGAGAACTGGAGAACCACACCTTGACAAAAACATCATCTCTGCCTTTGAGTATGGTGGCGGGAGCATCATTATATGCGGCTACCTTGCTGCCTCAGGCCCTTTTGAGTTTGCTATCATCAGTGGAACAATGAACTCAGAAGTTTATCAAGATATTTTACAGAAAAAAAGTGAGGTAGTCTGTCACACAGTTGAAGCACACAAGAGGATGGGTGCTGAAATGTGACAACAACCCATACTTTAGAAGCAAATCGACTTTAGAATGGCTTCATAATAATGAAATACACATTCTGGAATAGCCACGTCAAAGCCCTGACAAATAAACAATTGAGATTATCAGGCATGAAGTCAAGAAAGCTATGCACTCCAGACATCCCACAAACCTTGCTGACGAGAGGCAGTTTTCTAAAGAAGAGGGAGACCAGATACATCCAGATTGTTTTGTTAATCTGATCTGCAACTACAGGAAGCATCTGGTTGAGGTTATTGCGACTAACTTAGGGTTAAAACCTATTGAATGCAAGGGTGTACTTACTTATGCCTTGCTGTCCTGTGAATGTTTACATCTTATGGCCAATGAAAATATGAAAACTTGTAAATGTTTGGGTTGAATTAATTAAAGCAGACTCTGGTTGTTCCTTCTTGCGATTTCCGGGAAGATCAGACCATGTTTTATGACCAATTTTGACAGAAAGGTAAGAAATTTCAAAGGGTGTACAAACTTTTTCCTGGGACTGTATGTGGATTTTATCACTCATTCACTGCACTAGGATATATGCATTAGCATTCTCAAAGTCCACGCCACCTCGTTTCAGTTTACAAAGCTACACAAATGTATACGAGTTGAAATCTGATGGCGCACATTTAACTTGATGTCATAGGACACAATCAGTCGTGCAAGGTTAAAAATGTTGTTGTCGATCAAGAGGAAACAAAACGTGATCTCTAGCCGGCTTATGGGTGTCCACTTTCACTTTCAACACCACACAAGATAAAAACGCGTCTTGTCACCTCGACTTGGAAATCAAATCTTTATTATTACAACAAAATAAGCAATAGCCTTTTGTCTCCTCTTTCTCCTAATGTACAGGTACTACATAGTTACTGGAAATGTGAAATAAAGACGGGGATATCTGCCGGGAACAAGTGGATCAAATAATAGTATCCATCTGAAGGAAGTGCAAACGTGATTGCAGTTGTGTGATGTGAATAGACGAAGCAGCGAACTCATAAGCAAGGGGGAGAATCGCTGATAAAGCCCCTTAGAAGTGGAGAGAGCTGAATGCAAGGAAGGGAATCTGGCTAATTACAGAAGACGAAGAAATTTAATTCGCACATATCTCGAAGCCAATGTCTGTCTAATTTAGTTCAATGCACATTTTCGGCAGAACCACTAGAGGCCGCCATAAAGTTGTTTACATCGGTGTGTTTATGTCAAAGTTGCATTGGATATCTTTAAGAATCGAAAAGAATCGAATCGCTGGCCCCTGTGCAATGCCCTAGCTCCATAACACAATAGTAATGGAGAAGTAATTGGAAAAAATCGAATCAAAACGAATCGCATCGTATCGTGGGGAATTCTTAAGTATCGAAAAAAAAATCGAATCCCTGATTTAAAAAATCGTTACCGTATCGTATCGTCATGACGGCTGTGATTTACACCCCTAGCGTGGTTAGAACTACCAGACCATATCGGCCACCACCGCTCCGTGTGTGTGTCTGCTGTCACTGACCCACTCTCCCTCTCTCGTGTGTGTGTGTGTGTGTGTGTGTGTGTGTGTGTGTGTGTGTGTGTGTGTGTGTGTGTGTGTGTGTGTGTGTGTGTGTGTGTGTGTGTGTGTGTGTGTGTGTGTGTGTAGAGAGCTATAGGTGAGAACTACCAGACGATGTCTGACACCACCTTCAAGGCCCTGCGCCGCCAGCTGCCCGTCACGCGCACCAAGATCGACTGGAACAAGATCCTCAGCTACAAGATCGGGAAGGAGATGCAGAACGCCTAGAACACACTCACACACACAGCCTTCTAGAACCCTTACAACAACACACACACACACACACACACACACACACACACACACACACACACACACACACACACACACACACACACACACACACCAATGGACCCTCTCTCCCTCCTCCACCCCCCACACACACACCACCTTTTCATGGAGTGCTGTAAATGCACACGAACACACACACACACACACAGACAGACACACACACACACACACACACACACACACAGACAGACACACACACACAAAAAAAAACATGCGCACACACACACACACGCACGTGCCCCCCCAGCCCTCACACCTGACGGAGCTATTGGAGCGTCTGGAATGCTGGAGGGGTGGGGTGTCGTATGATCCATGACAACCTGAGTCAAGCTTGGCGAATGGACTAGGAACTCGTGTGCGTGTGTGTGTGTGTTGTGGTGAAAAGCGGGTGATTGACTAAGGGGGGTTGCGGGGGAGGGGGGTTGATGCTTAATGATGGACTGGATGCGGTAACTAATGCCATGTCACCTTGGTAACGTCATGTCACCTTGGTAACGTCATGTCTCCTTGGTAATGTCACCTTGGCAACGTCATGTCTCCTTGGTAATGTCACCTTGATAACGTCATGTCTCCTTGGTAACGTTGTCACCTTGGTAATGTCGTGTCTCCTTGGTAACGTTGTCACCTTGGTATCGTCATGTCTCCTTGGTAATGTCACCTTGGTAACATCATGTCTCCTTGGCAACGTTGTCACCTTCGTAATGTCATGTCACCTTGGTAATGTCACCTTGGTAATGTCATGTCACCTTGGTAATGTCATGTCACCTTGGTAATGTCACCTTGGTAATGTCATGTCACCTTGGTATCGTCATGTCTCCTTGGTAATGTCACCTTGGTATCGTCATGTCTCCTTGGTAACGTCACCTTGGTATCGTCATGTCTCCTTGGCTGTCTGTTCCTCTGTGGGTAAGAGAGTATCCAATGCAAGACCTGAGCACCATGACCCATCTCGAGTCCGACCTCTTTATTTCTGTCTCTGGCTCTCCATCACAATGCTGATCTTTTATTGCTGTGTGTTGGTGTGGGTTCTATATCTATCTATTTCTCTCTCCCTCTATCCTTTTCTTCACCTCTCTCTTCTACAGTCCACATCTCTCTCAACTGCTGCTCTCCTCTTTTCTCCTCTCCTCCTTCTCTCTTCTCTTCTCCTCTCCTCTGCCTTCCTTCTACGTTACCTCTGCTATCTCTCAACTGCTGCTCTCTTCCCCCTCTCCTCATCTCTCTCTCTCCTCTCCTCTCTCCTCTCCTCATCTGTCTTCTCCTCTCTCCTCATCTCTCTCTCCTCTTCTCTCCTCTTTTTTGAATGCTAAGTTGCCTCTGCTTTTTATAACTGACAGCCCCAGCAAAGGAAACCTGCATTAATCAACTGACATGTTTTGCAGAAATAAAAATAATAAAAAAGACTAATAAAACAGAGATTAAACTGGGAAGTTAATATGGACCATATAACATATTAAATAAATAATGTCATTTAATACTGATGGAAAGCACAAGATAAATTGTCTGAAGAAGGTGTACTAATAATATGATTGAAATGTTTTTACAACATCCTTTGCGGGCGGTGTGAAAATCTTTTACCCTTTTCTCCTCAAGTATTTTTTTTTTAAATTTGCCCCCTGCTGAAGTTGTTGTCTTGGGTGTGCCTCCATTGTGAGAGTGGCAATATCATATCTGAGGATGCCAGGTACTATATACCAGGAGTTGGACAAAAAAAAAACTGAAACACCTGTGATTTTAGTGTGCGAAGTTTCATGGCTCAAGTGGACCTGCCAAATTTTTGAGCAAAACTGTGCCCTTACCCTAGCCAGGCCGTGCCCTCAGGGTGATGCAACAGCTTCAGTGTTGCTACCAGTCAGGGCTGCGTTTCCAAAAAACTCTTAAGTACTACTTAAGCCTAAGTAGTACTTAAGTATGAGAGGCCACCTAGGCAATATATCAAAAATAGGTCTCACATCATCACTAAAAGTTTATATATACACTATTTTACCTCACACATGCACTTGGCGCAACCATTTTATTTGCATGTGTGAGAAAAAAATATTGTATGTAGACCTATAAATTGATTGTATGCCTAAACTTTTAGTGATGTGGTATATTGCCTAGGCGGCCCCTCATACTTAAGTACTACTTAGGCTTAAGTACTACTTAAGGGTTTTTGGGAAACACAACCCAGGTCAAGAGTCAATGTACAAGAAAGTCAAGAAAGTACTTTCTGAGTTCCCCCAAATACAGAAACTCCTCCCACTTTGTTGGGAAGCAAACAATCATTAGCAAACCAAGGGAGGCCATTTGGGAAATGCCGTTTTGGAAACGTTAATTGTTATGCTCTTGGTCAGACCAAGTCTCAAAGAGATTTGAAAGTCGATGATAATCAGGCTACCCTTACCCTGCTCATTCAATCCTCACACTTCACCTTACTGGTGCAATGTGCAATTAATGGAGATGAAACCCAACACTTGAGCACCTAACCCAACACTGATCCAGGGACTGTAACCAACACCCTGTACTAAAAAAAAATATCTGTACGTCACTTTGGGTAAAATCATCAGCTAAATGTAATTCAATGTATACATGTATGTACTGTGTGAGACTGTATGTCTGAAGTGACACAGGTAATGATCGTCTAGTGCAGTGTTTCTCAACCTTTTTTTTAGGCGAGGCACCCTTTCAATTCATGAAAAATTTCAAGGCACCCCAAACCAACTAGCCGTAATATAGCATCACATCCGATACCACACAAGCTTAGAAAAGTAACACATTTGGAGACACACAACCTACGTCACAGGACCTACGTTCAAAGTTGCAGCTGGGGTGACCAATATTTACTTTATTGTGCGTAAATGGCAGATCAAAGATTCCACTGACTAACATTAACTTATCAATTTTGACAAATATGTTTTATGTTATATAATTTATTTATCAGCCACGTTTCCGCGGCACCCCTGAGGGGGCCCTACGGCACCCCAGGGTGCCCCGGCACCCCTGTTGAGAAACACTGGCCTATTAGGCTTCAGGCTCGTACTTTTCCAGAATCCATGTGACGTCAGGTGAACGCCCCTTTAGGAGACCTACGGTTCAGGAGACCTTTTGGACTCTTACAGTTGAGAATAAATGAAGCTCCCTTTCCACTGTAGATAGTGGTATTGCACATTTTATACAAGCCACCAGCAGCAAAAACTACACAAAGAGAAGAAGGATTGGACAACGCCCCCTTAGGAGAATGAGCTTGAGCACACTTTTTATTGAGTGGGCGGTGTTTGACTTAATAATAATAATAATAATAGTAATAATAATAATAATATTTGACTTATCTTACTGTAATAGACTATCCTTGACACAGGCACACTAGAAATCTATGCAACTGCTTTTGAAGACTCAATCAGCTTCAAAGTTCCATTTGACCATTTATTTTACATTAACACAAACACAGAGGGTTCATGATATAGAGAATGTTTTATTTAAATTCAGAAGGGGAGGGGGGCAGGGACATTTGAAAAGATGAATGACGAGCATCTCTGATTTCGCCATTTTACATTAAAAAACAAACAAAATTTCAGGATCAAGAGCGTATCATTCTCAACTCTTTAACAGTAGCTGTTTTAGGTACATAATATAATATAAACAGGAGTTCTTAACAGTAAAGGTGTTGGCAGTATTACAAACAATAACTGCCAACTAACAGTAGGAGGCTTTTGGCTTTTCTTTTTATTTCTTACAGTATACTAAACAGTAACTCCTCCTGATCATAGGAAAGGGATTATTCTCACTATTAACAACCAAAGGAGGTGTGTGTGTTTGCAGTATTAAACGAAAAAAAGGTATGTGTTTATAGTATTCCAAACAGCAAGAAGAGTTGTTTGCGGTTTCAGAAGATGTATTTATGTGCGTTTGCAATATCAGAAGGAGTGTGTTTGTGTGTGTGTGTATTTGTGTGTTTTGCTTTGCAGAATTAAACAATTAGAGAGGTGTGTGTTTGCAGTAGTATAAAAAGCGCTGTGGCCACTAGATGGCAGCCTTGAGGTATAAAAAACAAACGCTCAGGAACATTAAAAAGACGTTAACATTCTAAAACATGCAGTACTGGGGCAGCAGCTCGCCCCACTGAGGAAGACAGCAGCACGAAGAGGCCTGGAGGTCTCACGCTACACATTCACAGCAAGCGGGATAGAGGTCATCCACATTCAGGTAAGAGCAACAGGGCCCACCACGAGGGGCGCCGCCAGACGTTTTGGGCCCCATGAAAGATTCAAATTTTGGGGCCCCTTAAGGGCCCCTGTCAGTGCTGTCAGTTTTTTTGGGCCCTTAGAATCTGTAACACCTTTCCCCCCCTAGCGGCACCCATGGCCACTACGCTCAGGAGAAGTACTGCGGGAGGCATCAGGTGTTGACAGCTCAGGTGACCCACATAAAGGACCAGATGCATCATCCACATTCAGGTGAAAGCAAGAGGGCCCACTGACATCACACTCAGGTGAGAAGTACTGAGGGAGCAGGGATCAGGTGAGGCCGCAGGGGGGGTATTCCAAGAACCTGGTTAAGTGATAAACCAAGTTAACCTACAGGAAGTGGTAAAGCTGTAATAGATAGTCCACAGGTGTCATTTTAGTTAAGAATAGGAGGATAGCAGGCTCTTCTATTAGATGATTTACCACTACTTCAATGTTTACTACTGAGTCAGGTTCTTGGTATACGGCCTAAGGCAGCAGGAGTGCTATGGGCATCATGCTCAGGTCAGGTGAGCCACATGGCAGGATCAGATGCATCACCTGCATTCAGGTGAGCGCCACACGTAGCAGGTGTATCATCAACCAATCATATTCAGGTAAGACCCACAGGTGCGACATTCAGAAAGGTTATTTTATCTGATTGGGTGATCCTAGTTGACAAATACAAAATATTAATAAACATTCAGGTTACGCAGACCTAATGAAAGAGCTGTTTTTGTCTTCTACTGGAGTGTCCATATTTATGTGGGATGGGAATGTGGGAAAGCATGAGGAGACATTTACAGGTGAGGGACACTAGAGGGAGCAGGAGTGTCATCAGGAGTGCGTTACATTATGCAACCTTGCTCCCTCCACTTGTGCTTGTGGCCTCGCCCCGCCTCCTGTCAGCCTAGCCACAACAACTTTTGAGGGACTGTTTTTCATTCACCATCCCAATTGCAAATGAGAAAAAGACTTTACAATTGAGCTTTTGCAAAATATTGAAATATAATGCTTTTGTCAGTGATGTCATCATGACATCCTGGTACGAGGAACCAAGCACAAGTGGAGGAGACAAGGTCGCATATTGTAACGCACTCTAGAGTGTGCATTCTAAAACTTCATTCAAGCGTAAACAAGGGGCAAACCTCAAAAATATCCACGAATGCATACAGTAAACAGCTTCTAAGAAGGATATTAGACCATGGAGCATGGTCATATGCAGGTTTGTAGCTAGACACCAACCTAGGGGATGCATTGAGGACTGATGTTCCCCTTGTACTGTGAACACCGTGGCTTCTGGTGCTCTACCTTGTGGTGTAAAGGGGGAACTGCATGTGGCTTGTCCCATCACTGAATGATGGAAGCGAAGGACAGCAGCACTCTACAGATTTTTCTCTGTTTATTTGCCCACAAACATTTTGATATACAGGGCCATTTTAAGGGCCAGCACACGCTGAAGAAGGGCTCTGTCCAAAACGTTCGTAGGCGAATAAACAAATAATCTGAAGAGTGCTGTCCTTCGCTTCATTCACTCATCTATGTTTTATGTGGGATTCAGCACCCAGTTAAAATCTGTATTTGTCAGTAGGCCATAGCGTGAATAAGTCTCCTCTATTTAACATGTCCCATCACTGGTCATTAGGCCTACTAGACTGTACAGTCTGTTGGCCACTGGTCAGTAACTACTGTATGTTGGTCTCTGGTCAGTACTGTCTGTTGGTCACTGGTCAGTGGTGCTGCTATACTGCACTGTACTGTTTGTTAGTCTCTGGTCAGTACTGTTTGTTAGTCTCTGGTCAGTACTGTTTGTTAGTCTCTGGTCAGTACTGTCTGTTGGTCTCTGGTCAGTACTGTCTGTTGGTCACTGGTCAGCACTGTATGCTCTTGGGTCAGTAGACCTACTGTACTGTACTGTCTGTTGGTCACTGGTCAGTGCTGTATGCTGGTCACTTGGGTCTGACTGAAGTGATAATTCTCTCCATTAACAGTCTGCTGCACAACTTTGTTACCACGGCAACAGGATGTCAGATGCTGGTGACCTTTGACCCTGAGAATAATATCGATGGACGGAGGAGGTGTGTGTGTGTGTGTGTGTGTGTGTGTGTGTGTGTGTGTGTGTGTGTGTGTGTGTGTGTGTGTGTGTTCAGCATTCAGCTCCACCCTGGAGTGCTCTACTGCCTCTCCTCTCTCCGTGCGTGGCGTCAGGGCATCATCTCCGAGCGTGACAGTGTTCACTACAGATGCATTCTGGGTGTTTAGCAAGTCAGGGGAGATTATAATCTAGACAGATAACTGGTCTCATAGGACTCAATGTTAACTGTTAGCTTGGAGCTAAAATTTGCACTGCCATAACTAGAATACGGTTGAAAGGAGAACGGTAAAACCTTATTATTTAACTCAAGGGGAGGTGTAAAATGAGATTATTTCCAAAAAGGGGACAGTATCACTGTAAGTGGTGTAAGACAAGACGTGCAGTGAGGGACGTAAGAGGGGGTTTCAAGTGATATTGAAGCTGTTTTATGTGACAGAAGAGCACAAGGACGTTACAGTGCAATACGTGAAGTAAGACGGTCTTACGTGATGTCAAAGAAATCATTAGGGAGCTCATGATGTCATTAACGATGTCACAAGAGGTCGTTAGTAAGGTAAGAAGGAATGTTAGCGAGAAAGAGAGAGAGAGAGAGAAGCAGTAATGGGGGATTAACTATACGAGATAGTCTAGCATAAATATTGCTATACATTTCAAGTCTTTAGGGCTATTCAATTTCATTTTGTAATTTTTATATTAAGAGGAGAGCATCTAAGATTCCACCATTGACTTAAATCATTTTGTCTTGCTTATTTACATTACACTTTACTACATACGGTATACCTGTACTCAGTTAATCACCATGGTTACTGTGACTCTGACAGTAGTTTCATTTATATTACGTAGACATCTCCATGGTAACTCCCTGCCTCTGCATGCTGTCTTGTTTACATTACTTTACATATCTCCATGACGACACTCCCAAGTGCAGCATCATTTCTATTCCTCATCTCCATGGCAACACATCTCTACGACAACACGCCAACTGAGTGTAGTCTGGTTTCTATTCCACTTTGCCATGGCCACTGGCTCTGAGTGTAGTGTCGTATTCCACTTGTCAGCTACAGCCTGACGTTCCATGCTCCATCAGACCATTATTCTACATCCTAATGATCCTTCTATAGGGGAGTGTACAAATACCATGTACAAAAAAAGTAGTATCATGTGTGTGTGTGTGCGTGTGTGGGTGTGTGGGTGTGTGCACGCTTATGTGTGGGATTGTGTACAGTGCTTATTTACTCACATGTCTATTGACAGCTATATATTTCAGGTGCTTGCATGTGTGATGTTTGTCTGTGTGTGTATGTGTGTGTGTGTCAGGCAGTGTACAAAGTCAGCCTTTATCCAAGTGTGTGTGTGTTTGTAATGTGCTTGCATGTTCCAAAGTGTCCAAAAGTTAACATCCATTTGGTTTTGTGTAAATGAATGATATGTGTGCATGGCAGTGATCTGTGTTGGCACCCGTTTGTGTATTCACCCATGATGTACATTTGAGTGATAAATGTGTGATAGTGTGCATGTGTAAATCTGTGTGTGAGTGCTGGCTAGAGAATGACACCATCCTATCGCCTATCCAGGTGTGTGTACAGGTGTGACCCCAGCCTATCCCCTATCCTCTTCATTAGGCAGGTGTGTGGGTAAAGGTGCGTTCACATCAGTAGCAATGTCATTATTTCGACCAAAGCTGATTCTAAAAGAAGATTGACAGTTGCGATTCTCTTTGTGTTTGCGGCGCAACCCGAGATCAAAATAGAACACAATATTGGGAGTCGTGTGGTTTGAACCTAGCTTGGTTCACACCAGACAGTGTGTGTGTAGCTTTGGCGCCCCCTGGCGGAGCAGAGCTACACACTACACAGCCATAGAGCACGCTCCGTCTCCAACCAGAAAATAGACGGAGCATTTATTTCTTAAATATAAACGGTAACTCACATTGAGGAGTCACAAGACAGATTAGAGACTATATTGACTCTTTAAAGATTAACAGGAAGGTTTTTGAAGGAATTTGTTGGTGAGGAGGCCGTGCAGAAGCAATACATTCTCAGCCTATTTTCTGGTTGGAGACGGAGCGTGCTCTATGGCTGTGTACCAGACGGTAGTGTGTGTAGCTCTGCTCCGCCAGGGGGCGCCGAAGCTACACATACACCGTCTGGTGTGAACCAGGCTAGTTTGAACCTGGCTGAAGTGTTAAATCAGCACTGCATGTTTTGCACTGTGTCTTCAAATGCCCCAGGTTGACAGGTCAGAGGGCACTGAGAAGCTAAATCAAAACCTCCCAGTATCATGTCGTGTGTGTGTGTGTGGTGTGTGTGTGTGTGTGTGTGTGTGTGTGTGTGTGTGTGTGTGTGTGTGTGTGTGCGTGTGTCTGTATACATTAGCTGGAAGAGGAGACCACCATGTCAATGTCTTTATCGCCCCCTGCTGCACTGGTCATGCCACAGCCTCCGGACAGCTCTGGGAAGTGGGAGGAGCCAGAGCGGCCAGGCGAGGCAGGGGATTGGTTCCCTGAGGAGCGTGAGACGCCCGGCGAGGCGGGCGACTGGCAGTTGCGGGAGCTCTTGGGCGGGACCGGAGGCGGTGGCTGGGCGGAGTTTAGAGTCTTGTCGCTGCTGCGGGAAATGATGGGAGAGCGGACGGTGGGGGAGAGGGGACAAGCGCCAGGCACCGGGCTGCGGACCGTCGGGGAGGAGGAGGAGGTGGGGGAGGAGCAGGAGGAGGAGGTGGGGGAGGTGAGGGTGCGGTAGTCTGTGCCAAACGGAGAGCTGCTGAGGGGCGCCATCTTGCCTCCGCCCTGCTGCTGCTGACTGGTGAAGCGCGACAGCACCTGCAGAAACAGGAGACAGGATACGTTAGCTTAGCGTCTAGTGGAGACGGATACATCCCAATGTTAGCTTAGCATTAACATTTGAAGCGCGACAGCATTTGTGGAACCAGAAGATACGTTAGGAGATACGATAGCATTAGCATCTGATAGGTCACAACATAAGCTTACCATAGCAAGTATTGGAATCACACATTTTAGCTTAGTATCTAGTGGTGAAGGATATGTCTCAAAATTAGCTTAGCATCGAGTAGGGAAGAAGTCACAACATTAGCTTAGCATTTGCATCTAGTGGGGATGGACAATAAGCCACAACAGAGCAACTATTGGAGACGGATACGTTAGCTTAGCATTAGTGGAGAAGGCTATGTCACAACATTAGCATAGCATCTAATGAAGAAGGATACATCCCATTATCATCTAACATATCTAACATATTAACATATCATCTAATGGAGACGGAGAAGAAGACCTCATAAGATTAGTTTAACATTAGCATCTAGTGGAGTGTGTTTGTGTGTGTCAACTGATAGTATATTTTGCATCAGTTGAACACACAAACACAAAAACACACACAAGTTAACTTCTCCATCTTACCTGTGTCACGGTGTTCCGTGCTAGCTGCTTGGCTGCGCTGTTATCCGCAGCCTGGGGTGGGGGGGTAGTGGTGGGGGAGAGGTCGCGGGGGGACAGCGTGTGTGTAGGCGTGTGCGGGTGCGAGTGTGTGTGTGGAGTGTGTGTGTGAGCGTCCTGCTCGGCCTGGGCGAACTTGTGGCGTGCGGCCTGGAAGCGTTGGTTGACCCCCGACTGGAAGGAGGGAGGATAGGGGGCCGCGTGCCCAGCGACGCCGCGCTTCGATAGGTTGGGAGACGAGATGGGGGAGGAGACTAATGAGGAAGAGGCGGGGCTTGTGGGTGTGGGGCTCTGGATGGGCGTGGTCACAGCTGGCGATGAGGGTCTGGCTCCCGACGTGATTGGTCCAGCCTCTACGCCGTTCTCCTTAGAGGAGGGGCTCTGGGGGGAGGTGTGTCCATTCAGGCGGCTAGGGGGAGGAGCTCTGGTTGCCAGGGGCGACTTGCCGTCTACTTCGCTGTGATTGGACGACGCGTTCGGGCTTGTGGGCGTGACTTTGACAGGCGTGAGCTTGACTCCGCCTCTTTCCTTCTGCTGCTTGACGATGGTTTTCTCCTTCACTCCAACTTCTCCTCCGCTGGTCGCTCTCTCCTTCACTCCTCCTCCTCCAGTGCCACTCTCTCTATCCTTCTCTCCTCTCTCCTTCCTCTCTACGCCGCTGCTCTGCTTCTCCTTCTTGTTCTCTCGCTCCTTCTCTCCTTTCTCCTTGGTGCCCGCCTCGCGTTCCCGCAGTTCCTTTCTCAAGGCTTCAAGCTGAACACAGAACACACAGAAACCAGGACAGGGTTACACACGTACACACACACACACACACACACACACACACACACACACACACACACACACACACACACACACAGACATTCATGCAGCCACGCACACGCACACATACACACACACAATGATACCCACAAATCCCATGTGCAGCAGTGTTCTTCCACACATACAGTACATTCGCTGTACACTCACATCTTCTCACAACACTTTCAACCTGTCCTCAAACTGTCAAACTGTCACACACACACACACACACACACACACACACACTCTCACACACACACTGACGACACACACAAAACCACAAGACACTACGCATGCACATACCTACACACTCCTAGTGTGTGTATGTGTGTGTGTGTGTGTGTGTGAGTGTGTGTGTATGTGTGTGTGTATGTGTGTGTGTGTGTGTGTGTGAGTGTGTGTGTATGTGTGTGTACAAACCCACACACACTCTACCCACCACCTCCTTGCTCCTCTGCTCCTCTTTGCGTAGTGTGTGTGTGTGTGTGTGTGTGTGTGTGTGTGTGTGTGTGTGTGTGTGTGTGTGTGTGTGTGTGTGTGTGTGTGTGTGTGTGTGTGTGTGTGTGTGTGCATGTGTGTGTGTGTGTGTGTGCATGTGTGTGTGTGTGTGTGCGTGCGTGTGTGTACCTGCTCCAGCAGCTCCTTGCTCCTCTGCTCCTTCTTGCGTAGTGTGTGTGTGTGTGTGTGTGTGTGTGTGTGTGTGTGTGTGTGTGTGTGTGTGTGTGTGTGTGTGTGTGTGTGTGTGTGTGTGTGTGTGTGTGTGTGTGTACCTGTTCCAGTAGCTCCTTGCTCCTGTGCTCCTCTTTGCGTAGCTTGGCCTTCAGCTGCTCCCTCTCCGTGTCGAACTCGGCCAGCTGCTTCTCCTGCGTGGCCTCCAAGCTCTCCGCGCGGCTCCTGGCAACGCAAGTCAGCTCTATTGTCAATTTCTTTACATGCACACAGGGCTTTGAACCGTTATTTTTTTCCAAACGTTCCGTTCCGAATAGAAACGGAATGATAACGTTTCCAGTTATGAGTTCCACCAATAAATTGGCGTTCCCGAACCGGTTAGAACAAAAAAATATTGTTCCCGGAACGGTCAGCTGAT
>NC_085866.1:1740269-1742769 GCF_034702125.1 Engraulis encrasicolus
TGGTTGCGTGAGGAATTTAATATCTCTGGATCGGTTTTTTGATCGGCATGTTTTTCCGATCACCGATCAGGCTATTTTTGGCCATTATCGGCCGATCATGATCGGCTGCCGAGCAATCGGAGCACCTCTAGTTTATTTGTACTGTATTTAATATTGACCACTTGTTGTTACCAGTCCATCACTGTTATCTGTCATGTCTTGCACTTTATGTCAGTCTGTAAAATGTCAGTCTTGTATGCCTATGTCCTGGCATGGTATAGAGAGAAAACGTAATTTCATTTCCCTTGTATGTCTTGTGCATATGAAGAAAGTGACAATAAAAGCTGACTTGACTTGACTTGATTTGAGATAGAGACGGGTCTAACACCAAAACGACCGGCTCGAATAGGCCTCTGGGCCTTGCATTGTTCGTTGACCTTTTTATTCATTCACCAGACTAGCTTTTCCTCGTTTCCCAATCACATCATGTTTTGGACCTAAATGTTCAGAATGCAACAGATTAGGTAGGGCTTACTTTTAATATATTGTTTTAGTTTTACTATATTGAGATTCTATGACCTTTTGACGGGACAGTTCTCATTTCACACTGAAATCTGGCACACATCATAGGTACACACACATTTGCACACACAACTCATAGGTATGCTTACACACACACACACACACACACACACACACACACACACGCACGCGCACACGCACACGCACACGCACACGCACACGCACACGCACACGAACACGCACACACACACACAAACGCACACGCACACACCCACCCCCAAGTCATATCCTCCCTCCCATGGCACAAAGACACAAAGAGAGCAGACTGAGCCATTTCCCCAAGGCCAGGAAAACCCTCCCTACTTAGCAAACACACACACACACACACACACACACACACACACACACACACACACACACACACACACACACACACACACACACACACTGGGACAACAACAGACCTTTTGTGCTGCACAGAGGCCCCAGAACACACACACACACACACGCACACACACACACACACACACACACACACACACACACACACACACACACACACACACACACACACACACACACACACACACACACACACACACACACACCTCACCAAACCCCCTGCATTGTGTGTGTGTGTGTGTGTGTGTGTGTGTGTGTGTGTGTGTGTGTGTGTGTGTGAAGGTTTAAAGGTTGGGAGGGAGGAGTAGATGGTTTAAAGGCGACTCAAGTCTGTGTCCCATATGAGAATGACGTGTGTGTGTGTGTGTGTGTGTGTGTGTGTGTGTGTGTGTGTGTGTGTGTGTGTGTGTGTGGGTGTGTGTGTGTGTGCGCGCGCGCGTGTGCATGTGTGCGTGCATGCGCGTGTGTGTGTGTGCGTGTGTGTGTGTGTGTGTTGGTCCATGCGTGTGTGTGGACTCCATGAGCCTATTCTTTGTAGGAGTTGCAGTCTAAAATTCCGGAACTTGCACCAGATTTTGTAATCATCTTTCAGGGATTTTTTTGCTACAAAATAATAGTAGGTCACATTTGAGACAGTCTACACATTTTCCTCTCGATTCGACTGGAAGGGGAAGCATAAAGTATCTCCAGTACTGTCCCTGAAACTGACACAGTATCTGGATGACAACCGCCTGCTCTATAACACATAGTGGAGCTGAAGGAGCGGAATAGTGTATATCTCTGTGTGTGTGTGTGTGTGTGTGTGTGTGTGTGTGTGTGTGTGTGTGTGTGTGTGTGTGTGTGTGTGTGTGTGTGTGTGTGTGTGTGTGTGTGTCTGTGTGTGTGTGTGTGTGTGTGTGTGTTTGTGTGTGTGTGCGTGTGTGTGTGTGTGTGTGTGTGTGTGTGTGTGTGTGCGTGCGTGCGCGTACCCGCGCTCTACTTAAACCTGTGCTAATGTATTTTTTAACAAAAACCTCACTTGGCATTTGCACCGAATGTTTTGTGTATTTCCTGTGCACTTTGCATGCTTTGATCAAGTCCTCAATTCTAAGTCACTTTTGGATAAGAGCAAAAACACAACGCACAGGCCTGCACAGCATTCTCCTCTACGTTTATATTCCTATTTACAGCAATATAACAGCAAGATGCTGAACAGCTTTTTCTCTGCTTTGGTGTTATGTGTGGTCATATTGTATGTCATATTTCTGTGTTTCAGAGTTTATGTTAGCGCATTATGTGTCATATGTAGTCTATATGTGCCTGTCAGAGATTATTATAGCACATTACTTGTGAGCAGTTTATTATTGCCTAATAAGGACACGCAATGCTAGCTTATAAAAATGGTGAGTCACTTGGGATTTGGGCTGTGTGTGTGTGTGTGTGTGTGTGTGTGTGTGTGTGTGTGTGTGTGTGTGTGTGTGTGTGTGTGTGTGTGTGTGTGTGTGTGTGTGTGTGTGTGTGTGTGTGTGTGTGTGTGCTACACAAATCTACCTCCATGAGGCCACTGCTATTTACCCGTTCAGAAGTTATGTCGTCACTGCCTGCGTGCACATTGTTG
>NC_085866.1:1780269-1807769 GCF_034702125.1 Engraulis encrasicolus
CCATCTTCTATTCTCTCCTCTCCTCCTCTCTTCCCTCTTCTCCTCCTCTTCTCTTCCCTCTTCTCCTCCTCTCCTCCTCTCTTCCCTCTTCTCTTCCTCTTCTCTTCCCTCTTCTCCTTCTCTCCTCGCCCCTCTTCTCCCTCCTCTCTTCTCTCTCCTCTCCTCTCCTCTCCAATCCCCTTGTCTCCTCCCCTCTCCTCCTCCTCTCTCCTCTCTTCTCTTCACTCTTCTCCTCTCCTTTCCCCTCTTCTCCTCCTCTCCTTTCCTCTCCTTTCCTCTTCTCTCCTCCTCTCATTTCCTCTTCTCCCCTCCCATCTCCTCTCCTCTACTCCTCTCCTCTCATCTCCTCTCCTCTCTCTTCTGTCCTCTCCTTTCCTCTCTCTTCTGTCCTCTCCTTTCCTCTCCTCTCCTCTCCTCTCTTCCTCTCCTCCTCTCCTATCCGAGGGCCAAGTTAAAGCAAACAGAACTGGGAATGGTGCATGCTTTCAGCAGAGGGGCACGCAACCCAGACTGTAGTGACCACTTCCCTAATCTTGCTCTGTCCCCTAATTTGAGGGACTGTTCTGGTATTCTTTTAGAATGTGATAAGCTTCCTTTTTTAGTCCCCCCTGCGAAGGGTAAAGCACTGTACAAGTTATGTGTAAAATCATTCAATCGAAATTCTCTGGATGCAAGGCCCGACACGCCTTGGCGTGAGGTGTTAGAATTAAAGGAGGATGTTAAACCTGAATGGAGAGTGTTGCACAAGTCACCCTTAACCAAGAAGTGTGGGGATCTCCAATGGAGAATTCTCCATGGTGTGGTTGCAGTGAATGCGTTTGTTTCTGTGTTGAACCCTGAGGTTGGCCCTGAGTGTCCTTTTTGTCCCCAAAGAGAAACCATTTTTCATGCATTTATGCAATGTGTAAGGCTGAAACCTTTGTTCAATGTTTTATCTTTGCTTTTCACAATGCTCAACGAGCAGTTTTCCATTGTATCTTTTATCTGTGGCTCGAAATATGTAAGGAGACGACGAAACAAGTGTCAATTGTTGAGTTTTCTTCTGGGCCAAGCCAAAATGGCTATATATGTTAGCAGAAGAAAAAAAAAATGAAGAAAACACTAGTGTCGATATTGTGCTGCTTTTTGCTGCCCTTGTGAGATCTCGCATTTTAATTGATTTTCGCTTCTACAAGCTAATGAACGATGTGGAGGTTTTTGAACAAATCTGGTGTCATAATGGTGCTGTGTGCTCTGTTAGGAACGATGAATTGCTTTTTACACATGTATTGGCACCTGACTGAGATGTAAGATGTATTTACCTATGTAACTTTAGTTTTTTGTGATTGTTACTTCATGGCACTTTTTGTGCCTCTGTAATCCAAGAATTTGTAATAAAGGTGTTTTGAAAATTCAAATTATCTGCTTCTCTCTTCTCCTCTCTTCCTCTCCTCCTCTCCTCTCCTCCTCCTCTGCCACCTGCCTGGCCGCATTCCCCTCCCAGCCCTCTCTACTAGTCCTCAAGGGACCGGCTCGCTAACACGTTTAACCCCGTAGCCTACACACGGAGATTGTTTTAGACTGGGATTATTACTGCTTGAATGTCCACGGAGTCTCAAACGCTCCTGATCCGCAGTGCAGTGTGTACAACTGCTCCGTTCACCGCCCTCTGCCTCGCTAATGTCACATACGCACACACACACACACACACACACACACACACACACACACACACACACACACACACACTCATACACACACACACACACACACACACACACACACACACACACACACACACACACACACACAGTAATCGGCAATTACACGGCTGATGTGCCGGCGGGAAGACTTGATTTGTGGCAGCTGTTGCTATGGGGTATGAGCAGTACACGCACACACACACACACACACACACACACACACACACACACACACACACACACACACACACACACACACACACACACACACGGGCGTCACTACTCTACATCGTCAGCTCGTGGGAACTGCACTACACGCGTTCCGGTCTCCATCATCGGGGCTCGAGGCACGGTTGGTTCCCTTGTTCGGATACGTGGGAAAATGCCTCTCCCTTGTCGTCCATATGAGGTGTGTGTGTGTGTGTGTGCGTGCGTGTGTGTGTTTGTGTGTGTGTGTGTGTGTGTGCGTGCGTGTGTGTGTTTGTGTGTGTGTTGTCCACCGCAACAACTGGGCATGGCATGCGAGTCTGCATGACAGAGGCAGCAAGAGTCATGCCCTTGCCGGCCGGAGAGCATCACAAAGGGGGCTGACTGGCTGACTGGCTGGATGGATAGATGGATTGACGGAAGACTGCTGAATAATTTACGCGTCGCGCTGCCCTGTCCAGTCCGCTTCGCACTCATCTCTCCACTTTCCCTATTCCCTCCCATGTCAATGTGGATACAGCTGCCGACACCCCTACGCTAAAGTCCCACTACCAGACTCCTCTGAAGAACAAGCACTCGCCTAGTAGCCTACACAGAGCGACACAGCGGTGACAGCCAGTCTACATACCCTAATCAGAGAGCGGATACGGTTCAAGCTGAGGTTATCCATACCCAGATCTGCCTGCCGCGCCGCGGCTCCTGATTCTCCCGTTAGGGGTCTGACACACCAAGGCGGTAAAGCGGCGCGGAACGGCCGCGTTTTTTACCGGCGTCAGTGAAAATACATTGAAACCTATCTGTCCTTACACACCAACCGGCGGTAGTCGGGCGTCAGCGGCGCGGGAGCCGGCTCCGCGCCGCGCTGGATTTGGAAAATAGAACTCGAGCGTATTTTTCACGCCGGCGACCGGCGGTGTCTCATTCAAATGAATGGCAAAGTAGCATGCTAGCTTTGGCTGTGGGGAGGGTTTTGGATAGGACTGGCCGCGCACGCCGACGCTGTCAGTGTGCAAGGCAGAGAAAAGCACGCCGGCCAAAACTAAGCAGAAAGACCGCGTCCGTCCTGCGACCGTTCCGTTCCGCCTTGGTATGTTTTGGCCCTTACGCTTCATCCGCTATTGTAATGGGTTCGCTTAGCCCCCTGGATATGCGGACATATCTGTCTGGTAGGCTATAGCTCACAGCCCAGGACAACACTGCACTTTACGCACTACAAATTAACTGGACGCAACGGAGTGGGCACCAAGTTTAATAGAAAGCGTAGACCGAAGAAGGGCGCTACAGTCCGTTCATCAGATTTCACTCCTATTACGCATAAGAATGATATCACGAGACAAGAGCAGGCTAGACGGCTTACCTTCATGCGTCCTGGTGTTGTTTCATCAAATTGGGACAGTAAGAAATAGAGTCCACTTCCCGAAGTGTTCCAGTACAGTCCTAGTCCTACAGCAGTGCTGCTGTCCACTCGCACTCGGATCCCAACACGGACTAGGGACCTGACGGGCACCAGCTAAACGCCTAACCAATCGCCGTATGAGTACGCTGCTAAACCAACCAATGGTTGCGGTGCCTTGACAGGGGTGGGCGGAGAGTCAGGCTGCCGTGTGGATTTTGGATTTCTTTGTCTGTGCGTGGCTGTCCTCTGCTGTGGTGCATGCATCGGTTCCCAAACTCGGGGTCGCGGACGAATGGGACTTATTCACTTGTATGGTTGATAGATTTGCTGTCCCGTGGGTTTCTAGCAATATTAGCGGACAGACCAGGCTATTTCATGGAAAATCTAGGCATTTGTTGTCCATTAATATTGCTGCTATTTTCCATTAATAGTTTGTCCGTTATTATTGCTAGAAATACATTGCCAGTGGTGCGGGTGGTGTGTGTGTATGTGTGTACAGGGCTGGATTAAGATGGCCTGGGGCCCCTAGGCTAAAGGTTGCTGTGGGGCACCCTACAAGACAAATATTATGACAAAGTTATATAGACAGTCTCATAATTACGAGCTAGGTTTTAAGGATAACATACCAACTTAAATGAACACAACAGATAGACTTTTCAACAAATCACCATGTCACAATTCTGCATTTTTTTTCCCACGTTTGGCCAATCAGGGGCCCCCTAGTAGGTGGGGGCCCCTAGACTGCAGCCATATCTAGCCTGTGCATTAATCCGGCCCTGTGTGTGTGTGTGTGTGTGTGTGTGTGTGTGTGTGTGTGTGTGTGTGTGTGTGTGTGTGTGTGTGTGTGTGTGTGTGTGTGTGTGTGTGTGTTAGAGCATTGCGGGTGGTGTGTGTGTGGGGAGGATGTCGCGAAAGTATTCCAAGTCCAAAAGGGTGTCCCCGATGAAAAAGTTTGGGAACCCGTGTAGTTCAAAACAAAAACAACTGCAACTGCAACTGCAACTGCAGTCCAAAAACAACTGCCACCACTGACCATCGACGGTGATGCTGTGGAGAGAGTGAGCAGCACCAAGTTCCTTGGAGTGCACATCAGCGACGACCTCTCTTGGACCACCAACACTACATCACTGGCGAAGAAGGCCCATCAGCGTCTCTACTTCTTGCGCAAACTAAAGAAGGCAAGTGCTACACCCTCCATCATGACAACATTCTACAGAGGAACCATAGAGAGCGTCGTGTCCAGCTGCATCACAGTGTGGGGAGGAAGCTGCACGGAGAAAAACAGGAAGACACTCCAGCGTGTTGTGAACACAGCGAAGAAGATCATTGGAGTACCACTCCCCTCCCTGCAGGACATTTACACCGCACGCCTCACCCGAAAAGCACTGATGATCATCAAAGACACAAGCCACCCTGCACACAAACTGTTCAGCCTCCTGCCCTCTGGAAAGAGGTACAGGCGCCTCCGTTCCCGTACCACCAGGCTTGCAAGCAGCACGATGCATCAAGCAATCAAGATACTGAACACTCAACCCACTCTCCCTTCACTGTCAGCCTCTAGCCAGCCAGGCCACTGACAACGCTCCCCCCCCTCATCCCCACCACCATATCTGCGACTGAACATTCCACCTGCACTACTACATCTGTGACTGAACTTTCAACCTGCACTAACTCAAAACATACACATGCACACACACACACACACACACACACACACACACACACACACACACACACACAATAGTACACCACACACACACACACACACACACACACACACACACACACACACACACACACACACAAGCACACTGCACTTTCTGCACTAAACCCAAACATACACACACTGACACACAACTCATACTCACACACATACACACACACACACACACACACACACACACACACACATACACAGGTACACACACACAGACGCACACCGCACTTTCTACCTGCACTAAACACACACACACACACACACACACACACACACACACACACACACACACACACACACACACACACACGCACACACAAAACACATACAAACACACACACACACATACTGCTGCTGGTGTATTTAATAAAAACCTTTTTTTAATTATTTATTTCTTCAAATGCTACTATTACTATGTCAGAACGCTATAAAGGACTTTTAGAAAAAAGAACAACAAAATACCTCCTCTTAATGTATGTTCTCTACAAGTCTTCTGTTGTCCAGTCTTGCACTTTAAATGTCTGTATGAGCAATGTCTACGTCCATACTGTCTATGTCCATGTATGAGTACTGTCTATGTCTATACTGTCTATGTCCTTACCTAGATTAGTCTATGTCTGCATGGGAGAGCAAGAAACGCAATTTCAAATTCTTTGTATGACCAGTGCATGTAAAGAAATTGACAATAAACTTGACTTGACTTGACTTGACTTGACTAGTGTGGTGAGTGGCGGGGGACGGGTGATGGATGGCATTATTCTCAGGGCATTGTGCTCGGCTTCTAATGGGTCCCATCTTCGCCAGCTGATGTCCTCACATTAGCATACATCTGCTGCTCTGGTACTGAGCGTGTGGCAGGCAGGCAGGCAGGCAGGCAGGCAGGCAGGCAGACAGGGAGGCAGGCAGACAGGGAGGCAGGCAGGCAGACAGGCAGGCAGGCAGACGGGGAGGCAGGCAGGCAGACGGGGAGGCAGGCAGGCAGGCAGGCAGGCAGGCAGGGAGACAGCGTTTTATTCATGACGGGACTAGACCAGCACAGCTTGCCAATTAGCCTTGTACCAGAGCACAGAAAATTATCTAGTTTATGTTTATAAATGAATGGATGGTTTATTTCTCTTCACACCATCATTTTGACTTTCAATTACATGATTAATGAAGAAGGCTCTGTGCAGCCGTAACATCTGTCATGTCAGTCCCAGCAATGTTAAAAGAAAAACAAAACAACAAGAAAAAAGAAAAACTGAGTGCGATCCACTTCCTAACTACTAGATTACTTCAGAGACGCACCAACAAGAGCGCGGTGTGTGGAAAATAACCTAATGACTTTCAATTACAAACCCCAACTCCGATGAAGTTGGGACGTTTGGTAAACAGTGAATAAAATCAAAATGCTATCATTTTCAAAACATTCAATCTATTCATTAGATGGAGAATAGTGAAAAGACAACATATTAAGTGTTAAAACCGAGAAAAAATATTGTTTTGGGGGACATATGTACTCATTTCTAATTTGATAAATCCAACACGTCTCAAAAGAGTTGGGACGGGGATCAGTGAAGTTTAGTAAACATCCAAATAAGATAAAACAACAAAGAAGAACATTTCAAAATGAATTGTACTGACAGACAATATAGGTGTCCAGGTATAAGATCATCACAGAGAGGCTGAGTCACTCAGAATTAAAGATGCAAAGGGAATAATTACCATAGTTATTACATACATTTTTGAATTCCCTTTGATTTAGCACGATTGAGTGTATATAAGACATATTTTTGTTAATAAAATCATTGTATAGGTTCATGACATCATGAAATATGTATTGGCTGTAGTCTCACTCTAGCACTCCAGGAATTAGAGCTATTGAAAATTGACCATATTAAGAATGCTTAATGCATGAAAATGATACAGGGGTGTAACATTCTCCTAAGCACCTGAGCTCACTTGAAATAGACCCAGAAGACATGGGAAACTGTCCTTTGCTTACAGAAGTCAGCAGAAGTTGTAGAAGTCCATTCTTTTTGACAATAATAGAGCATTGCACATCCTGTGCTACAGTGAAAATGGACCATCCAACTTGTATTAGTGCTAGCTTCAAAAGTCAGCCTCCATGATGGCATGCGGGTGCAGTAGTGCATTGGTTAAGATGTTCTCACTCATCTGTAGAGTTAAATACAGTGCTGAATGGTATAAATGGGTTTTAAACAGCATGAAAAGCCACTCATGCATTATATTTTGAAGGGAGATCTTCGATTACTGCCACATAGTAAGGTCAAATTGCATTCTCTACTATGTTTTAACAGTTTGGCTCCATCATAAGGACCAGCAGGTGATAAAATGGTGGGCTTTTGGTCAAGACCTGTCACACTATAAGCACTACAGAAAGGAAAATATTGCAAAACATGACAAGGAATACACCCACCATTTAAGCTGGTGAAATCATGTCCAAGATAGGAATTAGCACTTTTTTATATAAAATCATCTCATCGGTTAATGTATTTAACTGTTAAGTGTTGTCTTTTGTGTTGGATTTATCAAAATAGAAATGAGTACATATGTCCCCCAAAACAATCTTTTTTCTCGGTTTTAACACTTAATATGTTGTCTTTTCACTATTCTCCATCTAATGAATAGATTGAATGTTTTGAAAATGATAGCATTTTAATTTTATTCACTGTTTACCAAACGTCCCAACTTCATCGGAGTTGGGGTTTGTATATGTCATGAGAAAGTAGAACTGTGTGGAGTAAAGGGTCCCTAAAAGAAGCTTAATGTAAACTGTAAACCGGGGTCCAATGGTACAATGGTATGGGCAGGGCCGCTGACAGCTTTGGTTGGGCCCAGGACAAAGTCATCTGAATGGAACCCCCCCACCCAATACATACAATGTAATGAGGACCCAATTATGGGCCCCACATCTTCCGGGGCCCGGGACAGCTAACCCCTTTGCCCCCCTTTGTCGGCTTCCCTGGATATGGGTAGCCTGATTATCATCGGCGTTCAAATCTCTTCAAGACTTGGTCTCACCAAAAGCATAAAAATTAACGTTTCCAAAAAGTCATGGTTGACCCACCTCCCTTGGTTTGCTTATGGTTGTTTGCTTCCCGAAGTGAAAGGAGTTCCTGTATTTTCGGGAACTCGGAAAGTACGTACTTGCATTGCTCTTGACCTGACTAATTGCATCGCTGAAGGTGTTGCATCACTAGGAGGGCACGGCCTGGCTAGTATATGGGTACTTAAACCTATAGTTCTATCAATGGACTACAGAGCAAGACATAATCTAGTAGTGTACAGTGGATTTACTTTAGTAGGATGTTGTTTTTATGTATTTGTTTATTTATTTATAGTTTATGTCCCCCTGGATAGTGTCAGGGCAACATTGGTCATCATCAACATGCCTCCCATGAATTCTGCTGTCTGGTGTGTTCCTTGTTGTCTCTGTTTTACTGGTACACCTGCAGCAGAGGGCTTGTGAGGCGCGGTAACTCAGAGGGAAACGTGGTCTGGCTTCTGATGGTGTTGTTGTGTTGTGCACTGGCGCCCTCCTCAGGCCATACTTGGGAGATACAGTACCCCCATAGAATACAAACAATGCAACGTACGTGTGTGTGTGTGTGTGTGTGTGTGTGTGTGTGTGTGTGTGTGTGTGTGTGTGTGTGTGTGTGTGTGTGTGTGTGTGTGTGTGTGTGTGTGTGTGTGTGTGTGCGTGCGAAGCCCTTTGCGGTTACTTAATGTTATAACAATTTTGTTATGATGTAATTGAGTCTTTTTTTCTCAGTAAAGAGTGAGCCATCCAGTAGACCCATCTTGGAGGGTGCGATGTTCAACAATAAAAAAGGAACAATCCTTGGTCCAGGCACTTCAGTTGATTGAAAAAGTCCAAAACAGATCACGAGTTGGCCAGTCAAACAACATTTTTAGGGTGGTCCTTAGCCAAAGGTCAATTGACTAATCGTCTCATTTACCATTTATGAAGGTCCTTGAGGCACTGAGATTATTCTGGCAACACCAATGATAAAACCACAAGATAAACTCTGTCAGAAAAAGTACATTTAGCCATTCATCCTGTCTAAGTTTGTGAAAAGAGCTAAGAGATGGAAAGTAAAAGTATCCACCGATTATCCTTGCAGTACTACTCACCAACGGTTTCATAGGGGTATATTAGGCCTACTATTTTCTCAGTGCAGAAAGACTGAATGGAAACACTGAATGTGGAGGGTCTGCCATTCAGCAGATTAATGAGAAAATATATGTATTTTTAAATAATAATGTGTGCGCAAACTCAGCTGGGTAGTTAGGGAACTGATCGCACTCCGTTTTTTCTTCTTTCTTATTCTTTTCTTTTCATTCAAACATTGCAGGGCAGACAGATGTTTTGGCTGCAAGAGCCTTTCTCAGCTTCCTCAAACTCAGGTGGGCCCAGCACCACATAGGGCCCTCAGCAGGTCGTCATGGACACCTGAGCCCTCTTCAACACCTGTCCTCAGGTACCTGAATGTCATATCTGGTTATGAGATCTTAATAAAACCCATTTGAAACTACTCAGCGACAACACTATGATGCAGTGTGCATGTGTATGTTTCATGTGGGCCTTCATTTATGCCTACATTGCTGTCACTTGTCGAGTCACTAGCAGCGTTTACTTTCTTGCACAACATTTTTACATTATTACGATTTGAGACATGATCTTCATTAAAGAGATAAAATCAACTCATTAAATAAGTCAACACCTTCCTTAAACTGAATCTAGAGGGGTATACTATCGACCCCCTTTTTTCGATCGGCACTAAATGACTGAATTGTAAAGGTACTTACCATCCTTATATTATATCTACTTGACACTTCTATCCAAAAGCGACACTGTACTGTTTAAAGTAAGTTAGGTGCCTTGTTCAAGGGAACTTCAGCCATGGATGGGGGTGGAATGTGAGTCTGCAACCCTCTTAAGGCCACCTCCCTAACCACTAGGCGACAGCCCAAGGGCTGGCCATGATTGTCTCTACAGGTAAATAGTTTCTACACGCAGTTGATGAGAGTACTGCTGATGGTAGCTGGCTGTTGCCGTGAAATTGATTTCAGCAGTGTGATACTGTGCTCAGTCACCGCTCTTTTGGATGGGGAGATGTAAAATGCTGCTCACACAGTGTTGGCCATCATCAGAAACAAAACATGTACATAAGATCTAAGTCACACCATATGAACAGAACATAGAATACAGTGCTGATATAATAGGCAGACATGTACACATGCAGATGTTGAAGGTTGTTATTTGTTCACACAGTATAGCTACAGTACAGTATTCAGAATGCCTTTTACACTTATATTTTCACTTTCACTTCAAAAGCGTTGTTTGTATTCATTAATGCTGGACACTGATGGAGAAAAAGATGTGCAATTCATACTAACATGGCAAAGAATGAAATGCAAAAATATAATAATAATAATAATAATAATAATAATAATAATAATAATAATAATAATAATTATAATAACAATAATAGGCTACTAATATAACAATAACAATTATCATCATCATCATCATCATCATCATCATCATCATCAACAACATCATGTTTTAAACATAGGCTATTATTTATCAGTCCACATGTGTCAACAATCATTAGTGAATTTGGAGAATAACTTTGTTTCTGCTCCTAATTCCATGTGTGTTCCATATGTATGCAGCTTGATAAGGTAGATTTGTAACTGAGCCCTGAGGAAGGTCAGTAGACCGAAAGCTTGACCTATTATTAAAAGGACACAAAGGGGATTTAAGTGTGCAGACATTTTTCTTTCAATTTTAAGAGAAGGCAGATTGGACAAAATGGGCATTTCTGGATGCTATACTGCAGTCCCCATAGTAAACTATTTTGTAGTTGGATTTTACGTCTGTGTGATGAATTCTCCTTTCATAACATCTGGCTTTGCCTGATCTGTTTCTTCTGCAGCAGGGTTGCTGGAGCAAGACAATGGTGTTGCTATGGCCCCTTCAGCAATCCAACTGCTCCTCCAATAGCTTTGTCAAGCAGATCCACCAGGAGCGACTTCAGCTTCGGCTGCCTCCTCTGCTTCCGCTCCTCTGCTCTTTCTCCAAAAACTCTGTTAAATCCAGCCAGAGCTATAGCGGCAACTCCAACAAGTACTACTGCAACAGCTTTAATATGTGGTCTTCCAAGAGCAATTCCAGTAGCAACACCAAGCCCATCTAGAAATTTAGAAATGATTGTCTTCCATTATCTACTTGTGATGGAGGAATATGTCGTGTCACTGTCAAAAAACTGTTGTTCTATCAAACAGGTTTTACTTGTCCCTAGCCAATATTTAGAAGGACAATATACTCTCATACAAAAATAAATCCAAAAACGAAAGCTTTCTTTTATGTATTGGCTTGTTTAACAGGTTTAGTGAGGGTATTCCAGACTGATATTTATAGCTGCACAAGACAATAGTCATAGATCTACATGTACTAAGCCAAATTCCTCAGACTGTTTTTTTCTCTTTTGTTGTGAGTCAAGATGTGTTCACTAGCCTATGCGTGACACAACACTGTTCATCAAAAGTCAAGAGTTTCTACAAGTCTACATGTAGCCCTGTGCTATATTTTGGATTTAATTCATGTGAAGGTTGAAAAGTGTTAAAATGTTTAAAAACGTTTGTAATGTATTTTCTAAGAACTTGTAATAATTCTATGCCATTGTACTTTTGTTTCTGCAATATTGTATTTAATTTGCGTTTTCAATATGTGAACATTTATTTTCTTGAATTCTGATTGGCCAAGGACACTGACCTGTGAACTGTTGCGCAATGGGAAGTGACTCGCCATGCGGTTTCAGTTCGTCGGAGGATGGTGAAGGAGACAGGCAGCAATGTTTGTGCTCTCCTGCTAGCAGGGGATTAGCTCTAACTTTCCTAGGCAATGGGGAAGTTTATGCCGCAAAGTGGTCGCCTGGGTTACTTTTAGAGTATTAGAGCTAAGCCTTGTGCGTCGGGACACCATTGTTTTGTTTTATTTCTTTTGAGAAGTTGATCGCCAACCGTGGTAGCATAATACCGCGGGGGACCAGTGCATTTGCGCACGTGATGTTCGAGGCTCAGTGAGACGGCTCGCGCTGTAGCTGTGCGTTTGGACTGTGTGCTCTGAGTCATCCGGAACACCGGGAAGTTGCGGAACCGTCTAGCCCAGACGACCGGGATCGACGACCTGGGTGGAGAGAGGAAGATTCGGCCGCGCTGCTGTCCAGGCGAGAGGCGCGTGTTCGAGGAGGAACGGTGCTGCTGCGAGACCCACGCTGCTGGCGCGTGATCACTTGCTGCTGCGTGATCGCGTGCAACTTCGCTTCTTTCACTGCAACAAGGTACAGGCCAGTCTTTCTTTTATTTTCTGCTCTCTGAGTGAAGCGGCCAGTGTCTCATTTTCAAGGCCACAACGCACCCGAGCGTCGAAACAGGCCTGCACCAAGGTATTATTTAGTTATTAAGCCGGCATAGGAGGTTTACAATTCATTGTGCACTTGAACTGTGTTTGGTTTTTCATTGTTATTGATGGACATTGAATGCTATGGACATTTGAGGTTTACCTTTTGAGGTGTATTTGAGTTTAAAGGGTACTTAACCAATTTAAAGGACATCTTTTATTGAAAAGGGTTTTGTGCTGAAGCACAAATATTACTGTGTTTACTTGGCTATAAGAGCCATTTGTATTTCATTTTAAGCTTTGAACCCACTCTTTGGTGAGATTTTTGTCAATTTATCTAATTCATGTAATTTCATTTTGGAACATTTTTTAAGTAAAAACAAGAAAGATATTTCATTTGCAATTCATTATTCATTGTGACATTCTTATTACTTGATTAAAAAGGTATATTTACAGGGTATTTACCAGGTAATTAATCTCATAACCAACCGATTTAAACTACTGCTGTTTTATCACTATAACTGATAAGAACTCAGGGCGCCCCATACTTATTTGAGTGTTTTACATAGTTTTAGATGTCTTGCCAGTAATTTAGGCAAGGGGGCGCTACATAAGTTTCTTCAAGGTCCTCTATTATAAGACCGCTAAAAGACAGTTACAGTGAACGGATGAAAAGTTTGGCAAGTGTACAAAAAATCGTTTTTCAAGCTGAACGTTTCAATTGGCAGTTTCTCACATTTACAGCTTTGTAAATTTAAAGGGACACTGTGCAGGAAATGGTCAAAAAGGGTACTGCAACTATGCTGCTCTTTGAAACCGGGCTGCCTATTGCCAAATTTGATCTTTACATAAAAGTTTACAAAGTAATAAACAAATATTTTCTAGTACAGTCCAAGTAGTCATTTTTGCATCTAAAAATGGCTATTTTTGGAAATTCAAAATGGCTGACCATGGAGAAGATCCCCCTTTTCATGTATGAAAAGTGCAATTTTTCCAGTCATAATGAATACTTAGAATTTGATGCTGGTGGTAAGTATTCATGAAAAAGGTAACATTAGTGAATGGGCACCATGAATTCTGGAAATAAACAACAATACATTTCACACAGTGTCCCTTTAAAAGTGAAGTTTAGTTAAAAGCAAAACATGTACTTACAAACTGATAGAGTCCATTTCCCGGCCATGTTTGTGTCTACCGCCAGTTCACGAGAGGCACTGCTGACAGTCCTGGTGATGAATAGTCAAGTTTATCTCAGCTGTGTGCTATTTCTTAGCAACTAGTCTCCTCCCTTGGGCGGGTATACGGACAATGCAGGATGGCCCTCATACCTGAATGGCAACCATGTGCCATACTGATGCCCAATTCACTAACACTGACATTATGACACTGATTACCATTTCACTTTAACCCTTGCTGAAACATGTGCAGTTTCTACATTCCCATTAACGCTACACATTCCATAGCACTTGTGAAATAATGTTAATAGCAGACATCAGGAATTAGTGAGGAGAATATCAGTAATTGTATTTACACCATAGATGTAGTTTGCTAAGGGAGGGTTTCCATTACACTGTTGCATACAAAAGCAAAAAGGTGTTCATCATTTTATGTTGAAGAAGCTCAACATAAGAGGAAGAGTGCAGACTTGATGTAATTGAGTCTTTTTCTCTCAGTAAAGAGTGAGCAGGCCTGCCAGAAGACCCATCTGAAGCACCCAGACTATGTTTGTTTGTTTGTTTGTTTGTTTCCTTTTTACCCCAGGTTGTGAGATACACACATTAGAGGGTGAAGACACAAGCAGAACATCTGTATTGGTGCCAGACAAAGAACAACAATTAGTTAACATGAATGAGACTAGGTAGAGTGCTACTAGTATCCCTCAAAATCAACTGATGCACTTAGAGGGTGAGATGTTCAACAAAAATGAAGGAACAATCCTTGGTCCAGGCACTTCAGTTGATTGAAAAAGTCCAATAACAAATCACATGTTTTTCAGTAAATCAACATTCTTGGGTGGTCCTTAGCCAAAGGTCAATTGACTAATCGTGAAGAAGAGTAGAAGCCTGCACTGTAGCGATGAGGACCCTGTTGTATGACCTGAATACATTTTCAAAGCGGAGCTGCAGTGTGTGCGGACTTCTACTCTTTTCCACTATCAGACGCACCTTTGTCCTGCACCTGGCCTCCGAGAGGTGGGATGTGCATACTCTCACTTTTAAGAAGATTCAATTGACTAATCGTCCCATTTACCATTCATGAAGGTCAATGAGGGACTGAAGTTATTCTGGCGACAAAACAAATACCGCCCCCACACCAATGATAAAACCACGAGATAAACTCTGTCAGAAGAAGCACATTTAGCTATCCATCCTGTCTGACTAGTTTTCCAGAAGAGCTAAGAGATGGAAAGTAAAAGTATCCACCGATTATTCTTGCAGTACAAGTCTCCAACAGTTTCATTGGAGTATAGTCTTACTGTTTTCTCAGTGCAGAAACACTGAATGTGGAGGTTCTGCCATTTAGCAGATTCATGATGAAATATATTTTTTTAGATGCATCCTAGCATCTCTATAAGAGGGTATGTCCGTCCGTCGGTCTGTCTGTCTGACCGTCGGTCGGTCTGTTGGTCCGTCTGAAACGCATTCCTTATATTGTTATTCCCTCCTGTGTCCACAAGGCATAGACGCACACATCTTTGTCCATCTGTCGGACTTGTTTTTACAATAATAATGTATGGGCAAACTCAGCTGGGCCCAGCAGCACATGGGGCCCTCAGCAGGTCCTCACGGGCATCTTAACCCTCTCATCAGCACCTGACCTCAGGTAGGCCTACTCATCAACACCTGTCTGACCTCAGGTAGGCCTACTCATCAACACCTGTCTGACCTCAGGTAGGCCTACTCATCAACACCTGACCTCAGGTAGGCCTACTCATCAACACCTGTCTGACCTCAGGTAGGCCTACTCATCAACACCTGTCTGACCTCAGGGACCTGAATATCATATCTGGTAATGAGATCTTTATAAAACCCATTTTAAACTTCTCAGAGTCAAGACCATGATACAGTGTGCTTGTGTATGTTTCATATTTTTTATTAGTTTATGATAACAAAGTATTAAGAGTCATCCGGACACTTAGCTTCTGATTCTCCATCATCAGAACAGAACTGACTAAGCTGTTTAGATGAAAGGTGAAACATATTAAAGGTGGATCCAGTTTGGCTGGAAATTATTCTCACACCTTTCACAGGTGCTTTATTTGTTACCATGCAGGTGAGGAAATATCAGACGAACACAGAAGAAGAAAAAACAGTGAACAAACAATTACCAGGTGACATCAATGTACTAATTTACTTTTTTATTGTACCAATTTACTTTATTATAATATTAAAATTTGCTTCTGTGTAGGATCTTTTAAACATACAAGTGATGTGACAATATGGCATAGAATACACGAATACATCATCAACATAGAAATAATTATAGCATTAAACGACAGTAGGGTTTAGATGGCAAGAAGATGAACCAAATGCAACCAACCTTTTCCCATCAACCAGTTGTATGTTCAGTATTATTAGAGTGGATAGGAGATACTAAAATTAAAGAAGATTTGATGAAAATAAAACAGTTTTTTGTACAGTGTTTTAAAGTAACACATTTGGCACTTCATGTCAGCGAAAGGTTTAGATGAAAACAAGAGCTATCAAGCACAACCCACCGCCCCAGCAACCAGTTTTATTGTACATCGCAATGGATAAGATAATGCCTTAAAAAGAGTGTGTGTTGGTTTCAAGTAAACGTTGTCAATAACCAACAGACAACTGATCTTAATGTTAGTAAGACACAGACAACCCAACATCAATACATCACGCCCTTTGGAGCAGGGTACAAAACAACTTAGCCATGTTTTATGAGAGACTAGGGATGTTATTATTACTATGACTATGCTAGTGGCACCGAGATAACATAAAAGACACTGTAGCCCAATGACCACCATTGGCATATTTATTAGCTATTTTTTGGTTAACCACCATATTACTGCCTGACATGCTGCGTAGATCATTACTCCTGCAGCAAAACCTGTAGTACCAAGTACGCCAACAGCAGCTCCAAATGCAGCCCCAAAAGACACTAAAGAAACAAGTGAAAATCCAACATCAATTGAAAAAGCAGTATCAGGAAGAATAACAATAAGCATTAATGTAGCAAAAACCAAAAGTCCTCCAAAATAAACAGCGATAAAAGCACAATTTAAATCAAGATAAGCCCTTGACGTTCCAACAGACACAGGAATTCCAGCTCCAACCGCTGCCCCACCAAAAATACCAAATAATCCACAAGAATGTACTATGTGAGCAGCAAAGCCTTTAAAAGCAGCTCCATCAGCGCAGGCTCCTGTAGTTATTGCAGCTGAAGCTTTAAGAGCAAATTCAGCACCGGTGCCAACACCAGCTCCAATCGCAACTGCAAGACCCACAACAGCAGCTACAGCAACAGCTCCAGCTACAGCTCTGTTACCTCCATCAGCAGCAAAAACTCCAACTGCAGATCCAAAAAAAGCCACCAGAACTCCTCCTCCTGTGCCTCCACTAGCAGCTCCAATACCACCTCCAATAGTAACTGCAGTAGCAAATGGATACAGGTACTGCTGTTTCCAGTCTTTGGCCTTGATTTCAGTAGCTTCCTCCATTCCTCTGCAAATCTGCCTCCAGCAGCTCTCTGACCTTAGAGGGAACCTTGCTTCTGTTGTTGAAGATGTGATATCCTACACCAACATGTGAAAGAAAAATAACTGATACTATTTTTCTTAAGCAAAAAAAAAAAAAAAAGAAAACGGGTCAAAATGACCACCAGAACACCTTACAAGGGTTAATGGCAGAGACATGAAGCAAAAATGAATATACATACAGTATATTGTAGCTGTCCTTGTCGGACCTGTTTTTATGGTGTGGTCTTACAGGTAAGGTTGGGAGATACGTGACCACCAGTATTGAGGTATAGAGTGGAATGCTTTTCAGCTACTGGAATACATACTGTACTTTAGAATTTCATAATCGACCTGCCTCTCCACTATCACTCAAACACATATTCATTGCAATATCAGACAAGATGCATGAAACACATGACAGAAAATATACTGTGGGAGAGGAAAATAATATGAAATTCCTCTACACTGAATATTTGTATCAACCCCCTATTATGTAGACCTATTATTGTTTTCTGGTTGAAGTAATAAACAATGGTTTGGGGACATACGTTTTACACAATCCAGTGAGACTGGTGCCATCCAATAACGCATTGCTACTTACATTTGCATCTGAAGTATGTACGTTATGTACAGTATGTACCCGTATGTATGTACTTTTTTATGTATGCACAGTATCTATGTCTTTTTCTCTTTGGGAATACTGGATTTCAATATTCTCAGATAAATACACAGTAAGTAAGAGGATTAGTTTTAAGGTAGGCTACTTACTTCCATCTTCATGTGCCATGTTTATCTCCGCAGGAAGTTGGTTGATGGTGTGTGCTGCCACTGCTCCAGTCCTGCTGTTGAGTGGTTTGATTTGCATTTTGACTTTGCTGTAATGAACATACTGGTAGTCTCGTCCCTCAGTTCCGTGTCATCAGAGTGTGGAATGTCGATGTCATTCCCTTGGGCCTTTTTCATCCTGCTTGGCAAGAATAATTTCTTTCTTGCCGTCATCCACTGCACCTGCACCTGTGTCTTGGCCTTACTTCATCCTTAATTGTCTTACTGTCCTACTCAGCATGTCACATGTCACATGCCACATATTGCACCTATGCAAGGCTATGCGGTCCAGTCACCTATAACAATCTTCTTCAGTGTGTTCTTCTGAGTTGTTGAGTTAAATAGCTGGATGGCCCTGGGGACAAAGGACTTACACAGCCTGTCAGTCTTGCAGGGAATGGCGAGGAATATGTGGCTGAACAGACTTCGCTGGTTGGCAAAGACTGAGTGCAAGGGGTGGTGGTCATTGTCCATTATAGAGTCCAATCTGCCCAATGTCCTCTTTTCAGCGGTGGTAATGAGAGCCTCCAGTTCTGGACCAACAACAGATCCTGCTTTACTCACCAGCTTGTCCAGACGTCCAGCATGTCTCTTCATAATACTCCCGCCCCAGCATGCCACAACATATGAAAGCACACTAGCCATGACAGACTGGTAAAACATCTGGAGGAGTCTGTTGCAGTGGAAGTTGTCGCGAGAGTCATCGTTCACTCTCTAATGAATCGCATAACCATAGGCAGACTCGGGACAGTGATTAATTAAGCTTTTAATCCTACCTGGAGCACCTTTATTTCACCATAAATCAGACATTGCTTCCAACATTATGCCAATACTATTCTTGCACCATTATTGAATGTAAATTGTTACAGAAACTTTTTTTAATCGATTAGACAACTTTGTGCCTCGCTTCATCAGGCCATATTGGCCGGGAGCCACTAGTGTGTGTGTGTGTGTGTGTGTGTGTGTGTGTGTGTGTGTGTGTGTGTGTGTGTGTGTGTGTGTGTGTGTGTTTGCAAAACTGCAAAACTGTCGAATGGTCAACAGTGACACCTGGTGGTCTGCTTTGAGAATTGAGCCTGGTGAGGATGCCTTTCCATAATACAGTGGTAAGATGATGACATGGATAGGACTACAGGCTGTCCTCTCCTACAGTCTTATAGCCTACAATACAGAGTTTGGGCAGTAGGCTACCCCAACACCCTGGAATGTATAAATCAGTCAATTAACCTTACAAAACAAGAGTGACTTGTGTGTGTGTTACTTCATTTTTGAATGTATGTCCAAGGTCATCGTCTCTGTATATAACTTTTGGAGATTAGAGATGAATTAATGGTCCGGTCATTTTTGACCGAAACACCATGAAGGTCTCAAGTTTGTAGGCCTATATCTTCCACAACTCTTCAAGATTTCATTGTGTTTAATTTTGGCCTTTTGAATAGGTTAGCTGAAGGATATAATGAAATCTCATTTTTGACCGTAGGCCTAACTCAACATAAGGGTTTCAGGCTATATTTAGTAATCAACTCAGTACTCCACATTATTTTATGTAGGCCGATGTATAGCCTCTGTCATTTTGGGGAGATTGGGATTGGCACTTGTCCTCCTAGATATGGCCTACTGATTTACAGTAGGCCTATAGACCAGTGTTTCTCAACCTTTTTTTAGGAGAGGCACCCTTTCAATTCATGAAAAATTTCAAGGCACCCCAAATCAACAAGCCGTAACATGGCATCGCATCCGATACCACTAAATCTTAGAAAAGCAATACATTTGGAGACGTTTGAAGTTACAGCTGACTGGGGCGACCGATATTTACTTTATTGTGCCTAAATGGCAGATGAAATATTCCACTGACTAGCATTACCTTATCAATTTAGACAAAATATCTATTACATTACATAATTTATTTATCAACCATGTTTCCGCGGCACCCCTGAGGGGGGCCCTCGGCACCCCTGTTGAGAAACACTGCAGACTATCACCTCGGTACTTAGGTCATGACCAAACCGCTATTCAAAAGGGCCTAAAAGTAGCTTATTTTCCCCCGTCAGCTTTAGGGGATATCTTCTGTCAGTGTGATGGTCCTCCATCAAGGATAAATCGTCTATCCCTACACTGTTGTTGTATTTCCGAATATGAAGAAAGTGTATTGTGGTGGCATCGCATTTTTCACAAGAAGCCCCTTAGAAATTCAGTCCTGGAGGTTTCCGCGAATGTGATGATGGATGGGTCTTACAGGTTTGTCTGCAATTCGTAGGCCTATTCTACAAACTGCATTAGTTCATACAGTCCTACGTGGCAATAAAAGTCCATTATCTTGAAATGATTTGCCTATAGGTTTCGTTTCTGAGCAACAGGTGCGTCCCGCCCGTTTAAATGCTTGCGTCGCGCCCGTCCTTTTCATTACACCGCCATTGGCAGTTCTGGTAAGCGCAGGTAACTCACCTGTTAAATTATAATCACCCAGCAGCAGCAGCAGCAGCAGCACCGATTAGGAGTAAACACCGCCGCTATGCCTCGCTTCAAGTGGAGAGAAATTCGGGAGGTTGGGATGGAGTTCTTGGATTACCTTGAGGAGACGGACCGACGAGAGGATCCAATTGAAAAAGAGGATCTTCGGAGCATTTACAACAATGAATTTCGGCAGAGGTGGGTAGACTATCAGCCAAACAACATGCATGTTTGTTTATGAGATGATTAGGCCTATAGCCGAGACTTACGCATACTTTCGTCATTTCACTTTCGTTATGAACCTATGTTTTGTATTCAATGTTTAGGGGCGTGCATCCATATTTTGGCCAAGTCACTCACGTGCTAAAGGCACATGGAGAAATCCGCGGGTGTGCGGGAGTCATTGAACCTTACCGACAGGTGAGCATGTTATAGGCTATAATAACACAGTTTAGTGAAACGATCATTAAATTCAGTTTAAGTGTAGGCCCATAGGGCCTAGTAAACGACTAGGTATTGCAATAGGAATATTAGTGTGGCTCATTGCTGTCAGACATACCTACCGAGAACTCATTACCAATTCAGAAAGAAGGTCATTATAAATTCAGGCTTGAACATCATCACACATGCAGGTATGTGTTTAACAGGTGCACTGCCCCTGCAGGTGTTGGCCACACCGGTTTGACAGCTGATGGGTGGAGAGAATATCTTTGTTTTATAAGCGCATTATATCCAGTGGGGAGAATCTAGCCATTGTGGGGGCCCTAGGCGAAATATAAATATAGGCTTATTTTGTTTATGTGTTGAAGGGATGATTTTGAGGGCCCTTGTTTATGTGTTGAAGGAATTATTTTGACCCCCCCCCCCCCCCATTGGTCTTAGCCTACCCCTAATTGGTCTTTTCCCTGATTGATCTAAAATTTGCATGCCTCTGTAGAACATTTGTGTGTGTGTGTGTGCGTGCGTGCGTGCGTGCGTGTGTGTGTGTGTGTGTGTGTGTGTGTGTGTGTGTGTGTGTGTGTGTGTGTGTGTGTGTGTGTGTGTGTGTGCTATTTTGGACTTTGTACTATAGTGTTATTACACAGCTACAGTGTGGTGATGGGTGACCAGATCACCTAGAGTCACAGAGTTTTGCCAGATAAATGCTTGTGTGTGTGTGTGTGTGCGTGTGCGTGTGTGTGTGCGTGTGCGTGTGTGCGTGTGCGTGTGCGCGTGCGTGTGCGTGTGTGTGTTTGTGCGTGCGTGTGCGTGTGTGTGCGTGTGCGTGCGCTTTACACAGCTGTGCGATTACCTCAATTGGCCCATTATAAATGCATAATACCTTATCATAGAAAATATCTTATCACATCGGGTCTTAACTGGAATAGTCTTGCGACCTACACTTTTCCATGGACATTACATTGTGACCTCAATATTTTGTTGCACCGTCAGAATCTTCACATAACTATCAAAAATATAACCATGTATGTAATAGAGATGCACCGGATCCTAATTTTTAAGATCCTGCCGAATCCGGAACCGGATACTGGATCCTACGATTGGGGTTGTGAAAGACTGACTGAAAAACCTAGGCTACGTAAAAACTAGAGATGCACCAGATCCTGATTTTTAGGATCCTAACGAATACCGGATCTACTGCGTAGGATCCTGCCGGACCCGGACCCTGTGAAAAACCCAATTATCCTGACGGATCCGGAACTGCATCTTGGATCCGGTGCATCTCTAGTATGTAATAACATGACCATGAACTAGTGGCGAGGACTATTAACCATATTTCACTCTCTCATCACCATCACAGTCTTGTATTCAATACCGCATTTTATGTCAATTTTGTGACTGGGAATGAATGGGTTAGTTCATACATTTTTACACCACAGCTGCGCATCTCACCAAGGACCTCTCCGTAACCCAATTTTGGGTGCCGAGTCGCACTAGTTCAGAAACATTGCCTTATCATACATTCAATCATACCTTGTCATAATCATGTGTTATAATACTTAATGCGTCTTGGTTCATTGTTCCGTACTTGTACACTGTAATGTTTAGGGCTAGGAATCCATCTAAATTTCCTGGATCGATTCGATTCCGATCCAGACGGTCACGATCCAATTCTATCCACGATTGGATTGGAATCAATATCGATCTTATGTATTGCTGGGTTGTCACTTTAACCCATTAATGCCTAAAATTCTAAGACCGGTTATAAAAAACCTAAATATCTCAACCTTTGAAACCCTCACAAACATGAAATACCTTGGTATGAGAGAAAAGAAGTGGGAAACTTGGTATGAGAAAGAAAGGTAGGAAAAGACTGGCACTATTAACTTGAACAGGCCGTGTTTGTGCATGTAGTCACCATGAATGTGGAAGAAAGCTACAGGATGTGGTTGAGACAATAGCACGTATAATCATCAGCAAAAAATCGATCCACAAAGTTGTGAATCGATATCACACTTTTTGAACCCAGCCTTAGTAATGTTTATATATATAATGTACACACAGACACAGACACAGACACACACACACACACACACAGACACAGACACAGACACACACACACACACACACACAAACACAGAGACACACACAAAACAGCACGGTCACCTGCGGTGTTCAAGTTCAAGTTTATTATAGCCAAATCAACAGTTTAACATACAGTTGCTAGGAATGTCTTTTGGTTTGCTCACAAATTTAACAACACAAATACACATACGTAGCTAAGACAAAGACAAGAAAACTAGAGAGGGGGCATAAATAAACAGGGAATTACACATACAAATAAACATTGAAAAGTGCAATAAGACATAATACAGTACATAGTGAAAGGTAGGCAAGAAGTAGAAGGCCAGGCAGTGGGGTGGCTGTAAAGTGCTAGTGCATAAAGTTCTAGTGGCGGATTGCTTGTGGGTAGGTGCTGTCCCTAAAACCTGTGGTATTGCATGGGATGCTGCTGTATATTTTCCCTGATGGTAGGAGTGGGAATAGATGGTGTGGGGTCAGAGATTATGTTCTTGGCTTTCCTGGCTATTCTGGTGTTGTAATGTGAGGCTGAGGTGGGAAGACTGTGACTGATGATTTTAGAGGCCCCGCGTACCATCCATTCCAGTTGTTGCTTATCCTGGCTGGTGGCGCTGCCATACCAGACCAGGATGGAGAAGGTGAGGACGCTTTCAATTGTAGCTGGGTAGAAATGTATCATGCTTGCCTGACTGGTGGGTAGAAATGTATCGTGCTTGCCTGACTGGTGTGTAGAAATGTATCGTGCTTGCCTGACTGGTAGCTGGGTAGAAATGTATCGTGCTTGCCTGACTGCTGGGTAGAAATGTATCGTGCTTGCCTGACTGGTGGGTAGAAATGTATCGTGCTTGCCTGACTGGTGGGTAGAAATGTATTGTGCTTGCCTGACTGGTGAGTTTTGTGTCCAGGCGAAGCTGTATGACCAGCGGGGTGTCTTCTCACACTTCAGCATTGAAGACGTCGACCTGACCTACCTTCTCACTCAGGACAGGTGAGCCATCACAGAAAAGGTGAATATTACACAAGGTCTTGGACAGGACAGGTGAGCAATCACAGGACAGGTGATATTACACGGGACAGGTGATATGACACAGGACAGGTGATATTACCCAGGACAGGTGATATTACATAGGACAGGTGATATTATACAGGACAGGTGATATTACACGGGACAGGTGATATGACACAGGACAGGTGATATTATACATGGTAAATATTACACGTGGTAGATATTACACATGGTAGATAGGTACAATATAAGTAGATAGGTACATACTGTAGATATTACCCAGGATATGTGATATTTGACAGGACAGGTGATATGACACAGGACAGGTGATATGACACAGGACAGGTGATATGACACAGGACAGGTGATATGACACAGGACAGGTGATATGACACAGGACAGGTGATATTATACATGGTAGATATTACACATGGTAGATAGATATAATATAAGTAGATAGGTACATACTGTAGATATTATACAGGACAGGTGATATTACACAGGACAGGTGATATTACATAGGACAGATGATATTACACAGGACAGATGATATTACCCAGGACAGGTGATATTACACATGGTAGATCGGTATAATATAAGTAGATAGGTACATACTGTAGATATGACACAGGACAGGTGATATTACACAGGACAGGTGATATGACACAGGACAGGTGATATTACCCAGGACAGGTGATATTACACAGGACAGGTGATATTACACAGGACAGCTGGACTGGTGAGGAGTCACAGGACAGATTATAGTAGATATGACTCAGGACAGGTGATATGACACAAGGTAGATATTACACATGACAGGTGATATTACACATGACAGGTGAGCAATCACAGGATAGGTAGAGACTACACAGGAGAATCACATTGGAGGACAGATTCGAATATATTACACAGGCCAATTACACAAGATAGATGATATCACATAGGAGACGTTATATTTCACGGGTAGGTAGATAATCGGTAGATGACACGTATATGTGTGTGTTTCTGGTCCGTGTATATTTTGGTAATTGGATTTTCCCTTTCTGAAGGGAATTCAAAAAACGAAAAACGACTGGTTTGTTTGATTTTCGTTTCCAAACCCAAAACGAACAATTGAATTACGCAGCATTTTTCTTTCATTTTCATCTTTTAATTACATTTTAAAAAATGAAATTCAAAGTCAGCACAAACGGAAAAACGACCAAAAACAAGTATTATTCATATTCTTGCAGCCGGAAGTCAGACAGGTTAGGCTTAAGAGTTTCTCGTCTCCAATTGGCTACAACGTCTACAGAAAGAAGTAGTCAGTGCTCCCTTCTGATTGGCTTCCATTTGACAGCCAGAACGTCAACTCGCGCTCAAGGTGGGATGGTAGGATAAAATACTTTTATAAATGCCGTGCCGTAGCGTAGCCCAGGGGCGCCGCCAATTTTTGGCCATGTGAAAGATTCTAATTTTGCCGCCAACCCCCCCCCCACGCACACACCCCCTACAATTTTTGTTTACAATTTCAATCACGATATGAATAAAATCACTATTAATTATTTCATTTATCTATTCTTTTTTTCGGGGGAGGTGGGCAGGAAAGGCATCCTAAGAAAATACTGGTGTTCCTTTTCTCCCCTCAAAATGTTTAACTCCAAAATACCATGTACTTTAACAGAAAACAAATGCACAGCAAACTGTCACAGTGCTCAGACATGAAGAACACGTGTGCACACTCATACTCATGGAGCCATACGATATTGTTACGCATAATACTATTACCCATGGTTAACAACCCCATTTAACCATCATCTGAATGCTGTGAATTCTCGGAAACACGTCTTTATTACCGGAATCTAACACTTCCACAATAGATGGTAGTTACAGTCCTGCGTGTAGTTGCCTTTTAAGTAATTCTTCTCCGTTAATTTGCTCGAGTATTCTCTCAAATTCAGCATCAGCGTTACTTCTGAATGTAGCAAAAGTTTCTTGAGGGCCCCGATCATGTGAATACAGTCAGTCACTGACAGAGATGGGGATAATACTTTTGGTTGCAAATCACTTGCACCAAAGAGCTTACAAAACGGAATTGTTAAGTGACAAGACAATTTAATGGACTTTGTTGAAAGAAACCGGGCACATGTAAAAGTGATCATTGATATTTTACTGTTCTGTGCAAGTGCATTGCACTACGTGGTCACAGGGAGGACGCAGACAGCATTATGGAATTTTCTGGAGATGTTCAAACTTGTGAGAAGGTGAAGTTTCCTTCCCTCTTCTCACTGGCTGATTTAGTCTATTTTAAAAACTCACGAATGGTTTATATGTGAACATTTTCAGTGTTCTTAAATGTCGGGACTTTGATGAGCGAAAGCGCACACGCACGCACTCGTAGGCTACGCGCACACACTCGCACACCTGTGCTCGCTATGGAACACTTTCTCCGAACATTGTCATGGCCATGGGCGGAGGCGCCGCCAATGGCAAGCATATTAGTTCTGAATGGCAAGATTACACCAGTGACTTTTGAAAGGGGAAATGTGTGGGGATTTTGTGTTATGTTTATTATTTGTGATGATCATGAATGTGAACCCGGACAATCTTTATGTTCTATGTGGTTATGTTTTGAGTAGCCTATTGTGTTTAAAGAGGCGGTTTATGTTTTGTGACTGACTGAATTAGTGAATAATTGGCTGGCCCATGGAAATGGGTGTGTTTAAGCCGTAGTGAAGTCATTGATGTGAGCGATTTTTATTGTGAAGTGGTAACCGGTAGGAGGTGGCTTCGCGTAAAACTGCTGCATATCATTGTAAGCAGAGAAGCGTGTTTGATGCTGCTGAAGTTAGAAGAAGTGAATGATTTCATTTTCTGTTGCCAGTGAAATGTCCTGTCCGTTTTATGATGCCAACTTGTAGGGGCCTACATTTATTTTCTGATGTCTTTGGTGAAGGTAAATTAAAGGCCTAAATATTTTTGATATACTTCCGACTTCGTGTCTGCTCCTCTCCATTCCGATCGTTACGCACGTCCTTGACAAGAGGTTGCAAGCGCTTCACCACAAAACTAATTGTGATTATGAGCATGATAAAAAGTGAGTGCAACACAATATCAAATGCTTTGGTGGAAGTAGGCTAGGCTACACCTCGCCGTACCTCCAGTGGTGGCACACTGTCATTGAAAAGTTAGGTACCATAGTACTACAATACTATGACAACGCATGGATAGTAGCCTAATGCACTACGGTCATTGTTCTAGCAAATGTATAACGCAGTGTCTTAACGGGTTAATAAAACCCAACTTCTTTCGGTTAACTGAAAAGTGAAGTCTTTTCTTCTGCAATGTATAAAAATCTCAGATCCCAAAGCGAAACTTATCCACATAGGAGTGTCATGGAAGACAGCTTCACTAGGCCTAGGCCTATATGAGACGAGTCCACAAAACATCAAACATAGCCTAGTGTTCGCTGCCCGTTGTCAATTGGTGCAGGGAGTAGGCCTACCAAACTACATTAACAACTGCGCCTACATTTATTCACCTCTGCTGGGTCATTATTTTAGCGAGCGCGAGGACAGGATTCAGTGACCGAGTGAAT
>NC_085866.1:1810269-1817769 GCF_034702125.1 Engraulis encrasicolus
GCAGCAAGAGAACCTGATAGCACCGGCAGAGACGAGAACCGCAATGCAGAAAGAGAACCTTTCGCTGGTGCAGTTGGCAACCGCAGCACAGAACCATTGGCATCGGCGTCAGCTTCTGCTGAACCTGAGGTCTGCAGAGTCGGGAACCGTGTCGCCGAGAGGGAACCTGAGGTCTGCAGAGTCGGGAACCGTGTCGCCGAGAGGGAACCTGTGGCTTCTCCTTCTCATGTCAAGGCTGAGGTGTGTAAACTGCAGAACAGTGGTTCCCAACCTTTTTCAAACTTTTTACGACTCCACCCCCACCCACCATAGTCTTATCAGAGATTCTTTAAGTATATAGAGATATGCCAACATAATGGGTTTCTATGGGCACCTAACGCGACCAGGTTCCGGTCTGCCTAAAGGGCCGTGTCATAATGCTCCTACAATGAATAGAACAGTCCTTAGGTCTGCCTAGGTCTGCCTAAGGGGGGCCATAATAGAACCAGGAAACAATGGGCCAATGGAACCTCTCTCTCTCTACTCTCTCTGGTCTTAGCCTAGCAATAGATTTCCAGTAGCCTAGTAAACTAGCCCCACCCGCCAGCAGACAAAATTATTTTATATTACAGCTGTGGTTCCCAAACTTCTTCAGTGGGGACCCCCCTTTTGGACTTGAGACCCCACCCACCATAGCCTTAGCCTAGCAATGGATTTTTAGCAATATTAGCGGACAAACTATTAATGGAAAGTCTAGCAATATTAATGGACAACACAATTGCCTTTAGGCAATTGCTAGCTGTTAACCTTCCCGTTTTTATGAACCACTGCCTTACAGCAAGAGAGAACAGGACAGCTCAGAGGGATATCAGTAGGGTGCGGATGATGAGATGGCTAAAGTTAAATTGAAACTAATCAAAAAACAAACAACATGCCATAGTTTCCTTAGCCTGGGTGAATAGCTGACTGTGTCAATCAGTCTGGCAAAAGCCATGAGGAATCTGTCTCCGTGGACGATGGGAGATGGTCTGATCTTACTCTATCATTTAAATTAATTGTTCTGAGTACGGCAGTGCCAATTTTACCTCCATGCTGGCAGTTAGCGTTGAGTCCTATGAGACCAGCTGGCGGCTAAGTGGTCTCATAGGAGTCAATGTTAACTGGTAGGTTGGAGGTAACATTTGCACTGCTGTACTCAGAGAACGGTTCAAAGTACAGCAGAAAGGTAAAACTCAATTATTTAACTCAAGGGGAGGTGTAATATGAGCTCATTTCCAAAAATGGGAGAGTATCACTTTAAGTTGAATTCAAAGCGCTTTCAAAATACACAATACACATACACATTCCCACATCCACACCAACACGAGCACATGGTATTACACAGCAGATATTCCCTTGTATCTAATCAGATGGATAGACTTTGTTTGTGAAAAAAAACCTAAAAACCGAATCAGGTATTACTTGTGTTGGAAGGAAATTATAGCCTGGCGACGCCATCACTTCAATAGGTGTGATAATTTTATTGTATTGTGTTGTACTTGTACACCATAATAAAATACACCACGTACACCATATGTTTACTTCAGCTTTTTACTTTTGCCCCTTCTGTGCAGAGCCCCAATAGCAGTGTGATGGAGCAGCTTGCTCCCACGGCCCCTTACACGCCTGCTGTCAGGGAACGCTACAGGGTGGAGCACTTCACTGTGGAGGACGGAGAAAGACCAAATGAGTAAAGTACAATTATTATGATCATTATTATTAGGATGCCAGTTAATAATACTAGTCTATTATTATTTTATTACTAGCCCTGACCAAATAATATCAGTACAATACTATTAGTAGTCAGTAGGTACTGGATGTCACTACCCTGGTACAATTGTTACTATTATACTATTACCAGTCAGTCTAGTAGCCTATTACAATTTTATTATTTATTTTATTATTATCTATTCTAGCCTATGTCAACATTCATTAAAATACATCATCATTGTGTGACCGTATGTGTGTGTGTGTGCGTGTGCGTGTGCGTGTGCGTGTGCGTGTGCGTGTGCGTGTACGTGTGTGTGTGCGTGTGTGTCCCTCGCCCCTCCACAGTATGTGTGTGTCGGGGCTGGTGTGGGAGAGGCCTCTGCAGGAGCATCGGGTCCCTCCACACGTAGGAGATCTCATCAAGTTCCTGGCCAAGCAAGGATGCTCTCCCAACATGCGGACACAACTACTAGAGCTGAAGTAAACACACACACACACACACACAGGCACACACGCACGCACACACACACACACACACACACACACACACACACACACAAGGAGGATGCTCTCACAACATGCGGACACAACTACTGCAGCTCAAGTAAACACACACACACACACACATGCACGTGCACACACACACACACACGCACGCACACACGGGGACATGTACACACAGACACACACACACATATGATAGTACACACAAACACAAACACAAACACACACACACACAGTACTGTATGTTTTAAGCCTTCATGTAGTTTGAGGGAATTACAGGATGAGTGGAAGAGGACCTTGGGCTGAAATAGCATCCGGGTCATCAGCATTACAATGGGATGCTTTCGCCATTTGAACTAGGCTGCTACTACTACTACTACGTTTGTTGGAGCTGAAAATTATGCTGAGTGCATAGTACAGTTGTACGTAGTACATTCAGCAGTGTGTGTGTGTGTGTGTGTGTGTGTGTGTGTGTGTGTGTGTGTGTGTGTGTGTGTGTGTGTGGATGTGTGTGTGTGTGTGTGTGTGTGTGTGTGTGTGTGTGTGTGTGTGTGTGTGTGTGTGTGTGTGTGTGTGTGTGTGTGTGTGTTTATGTGTGTGTGTGTGTGTGTGTGTGTGTGTGCGTGTGCGTGTGCGTGTGCGTGTGCGTGTGCGTGTGCATGTGTGTGTGTGTGTGTGTGTTTCAGAGCTCTGCTGGAGTCCCCGATGAGCTTTGAGAACTACTGCAAGAGATTTCAGCTGCTGATTCAACTGGAGGAAACTCAGATGCTGGTGGACATCAGAGCTTACGACATGAAAGACGCTGAAATGACCAAAGACGCTACAAACAAGAGGCTACTCACACTCAAGGTGTGTGTCTGTGTGTGTGTGTGTCCGCCTTTTCATTTTAGTCACATCTCCACCTCACAGGTATGGAAGACATTGACAAACTTGCATTGTAGGATTGTACAGGAAGATGTTAATTCCTGCTTGGCATTGCTGCCTGTCGCACCTCCTGCGGTGCCCATGGGTCAGCTGCAGGGTCGTCAGTCAGGAAACACCGCTCATCAACGTTTCGCTCCTTTAATCCTGAAACGTCTCGCATGTGGCGGAGCAGGGACGTCTCCCTGTCACCCCCTGCAGCTGAAACGTGTTGTTCCCTGCAACTGTTGTCTGGGGGTTAGATGTTATTCCCCCCGGTTCTGTCCTTCCTCCGCAGCCAGAGCCAAAAGCTCCCTTTCTCTGTCTCCTCCGCCAGTCCCTTTGTTGCCTTCCTTAGCCTTCCTCTGGGGACTCCCACGTCCCACGCCCACGGAGGCGTATGGTTGAAAACCCCATGAAGCCTCGGCATCCGACCTCCACTGGATAGATGGTAGTCTTCCAGCCCGCCTCCCGGCACTCAGCAGTCAGCTCGGAGTACTTGGCCTTCTTTTGCTCAAAGGCAGCCTCAATCCCTTCCTCCATTGGCACAGTGAGCTCTATGAGGGATACCGCTCTAACATTTACAGACCACGTCACTATGTCTGGTCGGAGAGATGTGGTGGTAATCTCTGTGGGAAACTGAAGCTTCTTGCCCAGGTCAACCTTCATGCTCCACTCCTGGCCAGGAGTGAAGGGCCTTGCGGTTTCTCTTTGCCTGATGCTTCTGATCCCTCCTTCCTTGACAAAGGTGGTGGGTTGCTCTGCCGGCAATAATGTTCTGCTTCCCTGTCTGCACTCCTCCAGCACTTCGGCTAGCTTTCTCAAGACCTGGTCATGGCTCCATCTGTAGCGGCCCTTAGAGAGGGCGACTTTGCAGCCTGACAAGATGTGCTGGAGGCTTACGTTTGGGGCATTGCAGAGTGCACAACATTCCTCATTTCCAAACCACTGGTGGAGGTTCCGGGGACAGGGAAGCGTGTCGTAGGTTGAGCGAATAAGGAAGCTGAGTCTTACCCGAGGGATCTTCCACACATCTGACCAACTGATGTTCCTGTTTGAGATTCCCTCCCAAGTTGTCCAGCTTCCTTGCCGTCCCTGAGACAGAGCCTTGATTTTCATCCATCCTCGTCACCTCCGCCACCACCATCTCCTTTCTTTCCTTGCGGTGGGTCTTGGACCAGAAGCGTGGTGCTTCTCCCCATCCTAGGCCTGCTCTTCCTACTTGCACTCTGTCCACAATCTCCTTGTACTGCAGCCGGCTCACAGCTTGGTCGACCTCGGTCTGGGCGTTCCACTTGCGGCCAGTCCGGACCCTGGCGTTAGCATTCCTAACCGACTCGTCTGTGGACTCCCGTAGCTCGAGCACCAACCTGGTCTTTTCTTGCATGTAGCCCAGCTGTAAAATATCAGCAGGTCCTGATCTAATTGAACTACTGTATATTTATAAAACTGCTGCACTTTTAATGTTTGATGCCACTGCTGCCATGTTTAACCTTGGATTAGCAAGTGGATCTATCCCAGAAGTTTGGAAGTCAGCTCAGGTACTGCTACTTTTAATAGGGGTCTATCTAAGACTACCGACTCATTTGTAGGTTGTCAACTTCAAGCTAAGTGTTTGAATCTCTTGTCAGTGAGCCAATAAAACACTATTTAGCTGAAAACAGTATTTTAAGTTAAACTCAGGCTTCAGTCAAGGTTGTAGCACTATAACTGCTGTAACATCAGTAAGGAAATTGAAATTACGTTTCTCTCTCTTTATATCATGAAAGGACATAGACATACACAGGACTGACATTTACAAACTGACATCAAAGTGCGAGACAGGACAAGACTTCAGATGTCAGTCTGTAAATGTGTGTGTGTGTGTGTGTGTGTGTGTGTGTGTGTGTGTGTGTGTGTGTGTGTGTGTGTGTGTGTGTGTGTGTGTGTGTGTGTGTGTGTGTGTGTGTGTGTGTGTGTGAGTTGGGTGGCTGGACAACACAGGTCATGAGCTCAAGAAACTATTGTTACTCAAGTCGTGCATGCGTGTGTGTGCGTGTGCGTGCGTGTGCGTGCATGTGTGTGTGTCCACAGGTGCCTGGTGTGGCTGAGAATCGTCCGTCTGTGTTGAGGGGGGATCACCTGCTGGTCATTAAGTCTAAAGAGCGCCACCTGGGGGTGATGGTCAAGTACAAGGGCTACGTGCATCGCGTGGAGTGCGAACAAGTCAAACTGGGCTTTGGACCGAAGTAAGTATTGTACGAGCCATATTTTGAATTTATTATTATATAGTCTGGTCAAACTGGGCTTTGGACAAAAGAAAGTTGGGGGTGTTAGAAATTAGCACTAGTTAGATCAAGTCTAGCTTTAATGGTGTGTAGGATGGTGACCAGAGTAGGCATTGCAACCATGCTGCGTATGGAAACTGTGCTGCCTTTTGCCAAATTTCATCTTTTCATGAATATTTACTTAAACATAAACTAATATTTACTATTATGACCAAAGTACAGAATGTTTTGCAGCTAAAAATGTCTATTTCTGGAATTTCAAAATGGCGGACCATGGAGAAGATCCACCTTTTCGTGTATGAAAAGTGCAATATTTGTGTGTTTGTGTGTGTGTGCATGTGTGTGGTCATGTCAGGCTGATGTCAGGCTTCATTGATGGCATGGAGTTTGATGTGGAGTTCACGGTGAACCGTCTGCCGGTGCGGCTGCAGATGAGGGCGGTGGAGCTGGCGCACACACACAACCTCAAAGACCTCCTCTTCCCCACTGGGTCAAAGGTCACCATGCCTGCAGAGCTGCCCAAACCCAGGTCAGGATACACACACACACACACACACACACACACACACACACACACACACACACACACACACACACACACACACACACACACACACACACACACACACACACACACACACACCATTCCAAATGTTACAACATACATCATCAAACATAATATAAAGCAACATGACTTGAACATGAAATCTGCCGTGCCATAGGAATACAAGTAGGCTGAGGCCAAAGTAACATACAACAGAATATGTTCAGGCACATCTAAGCTACCATACAGTATATGCGTGTTACAAATAGGTAAAAAAAAAGGGGAAGACGCAAGAATCAAGGATCAATAAAAAAGGATTTATTATTAAAAGTCAGTCTGGGGTCGGTCTATACTTTTCACATAGGCTATGCACCACCACACGGACAAAAAAGAAAAACAGCCAATATCAAACCCGTAATACAAAAAGGCGAAAGGTCTGGGGGGGAAAAAAGTATCCCGGACGAGCCCCCAATATGTTACAAATAGGTAACATGAAAAGGGGCAGACGCAAAAATCAGGACTCAATAAAAAAGGATTTATTAGCAAAAGTTGGTCTAGGGGTTGACAAAGGTTTCAAGAGCTCAAAGCTCAGGGTCAAAAATCAGGAGATCAGAATGCCAAAGGCAAAGTTCAAAATCAGAACAAGACAAAAGGGGTGTGCGGGGACACAGCACACAAGAGGACACTGCACCCAACGACATTGCATTTATGCCTCACCCGTGCAAGGGTGTGAATGTACAGTGCACTGAACGTTATTGGGGAAAAGAGCCAGGTAATGCATTCAGACTGTAGCAGCAGCTATTACACTATGGCCAGTGCTGATACATTCTGATAATGGCTGTTTCGCCACTGGGTGTGTCCGTGTGTGTGTGTAGGTTGTTTGACTCTAAGCTGGAGAAGAACCCAGAGCAGTACAGTGCGGTCCAGAACATGGTAGCAGGAGTGTCCCGCCCCGCCCCGTACCTGCTCTTTGGACCCCCCGGAACCGGGAAGACCGTCACCATCGTGGAAGCCATCAAACAGGTGTGTGTGTGTGTGTGTGTGTGTGTGTGTGTGTGTGTGTGTGTGTGTGTGTGTGTGTAAGCCATGAAACAGGTGTGTGTCTGTCTGCACGTAGGTAGGTACAGTGCATTTATAACAATGCCTGGAGCAATCTGGAGTTTGGGTGCCTTGCTCAAGGGCTTTCCCCCCATAGCTAAGGTGAAGACAGCACCCCACACTCTTCCTGCTGGATAGAGAGTGGAACCTGGAACATGGAACTGGAACCCAGATTCTGGAACTGGAGCCTGGAAGCTTGAACTGGAACTGGAACATGGAACCTTCTGCTTGCATCTGCATGTCCATAACCATTTAATGGCTCGACAGATGTACTCTTGAGCAAGGCATCTGCACATACTGTAGAGCCAGGAGGGTTTCCCCCAACACCTTATTGCTAAGGCGGCCATCTTGACAAGAAACGCCTACCACCTTGACTAGGCCCCCTGAAAAGATAAAGATTTCTAAATTTCTAAACTTGCTTAGCCAAACACCCCACCACATTGACTAACAAATATTCTG
>NC_085866.1:1825269-1830269 GCF_034702125.1 Engraulis encrasicolus
GACTGGGAGTACCTAGAGCGACTGGATGGCAGAGCCAGACGGCTTGTGCTGGATGAGCGCAGTTCTCTTCCAGTAACATAGGGCGTTAGTAGGTCCTTCAGATAAGCTGGGGCCATTCCTGTGATGGTTTTGTAGGCAAGGGTTAATGCCTTGTGCTTGATCCGGGCGGCGATCGGTAACCAGTGCAACTCAATAAATAGAGGAGTAACTTGGGTCCTTTACTACTACTACTACTACTGCTGCTGATACTACTACTACTACTACTACTACTACTACCAATAACAATAGTACAGTGATAACAATCTCACCTAAAGACATCGGCATCATCGCCCCCTACAGGAAGCAGGTGGGAACTGCACCCCGAAATATAATAACTACTACTACTACTACTGCTACTACTACTACTACTGCTACTGCTACTACTTCTACTACTGCAACTACTACTGCTGCTACTACTACTATTACTACAGCCACTTCTAATGTTCTACTACTACTACTACTACTCCTAGGCTAATAATGATAATAATAATAATAATAATAATAATAATAATAATAATAATAATAATAATAATAACATGAAATGTTCTTGTCTCTGTACAGGTTTTGAAGGTCCGCCAAGCCATCAGCCGTGTGGACAAGGACTTGAAGAAGATGGATGGCATTGATGAGCTGAAGGTATGTCCTTTAAAGATCACTTCTGTCCTACTAACACCTGCAATTTAATTAAAGATCACATTTGTCCTTTACAGGTTATGTGTAGGTGTAAAGGTCTGTCTTTTACAGCATGCGTTGAAAAAAAAAAGAAAGAAAAAAAAGCCTATCCCTTAAAGCACACATATAATAGTAGTGAAGTTCTGTCCTTTAATGACTGCATAGTGGTGAAGGTCTGTCCTTTAAAGATTTTTCATAGTGGTGAAGGTCTGTCCTTTAAAGTGCATGTATTGTAGAGAAGATCTTCCCTGTATCCCACCAGTGGAATGCTGAAATAGACACTGAAAATAACTTGAATACAATAGTAGGACGCCACTTTGACAGTACACTGGACCTTGCCATTCTGCTAACAGCTAATGCAGTGATTCTCAAAGTGTGGTCCGGGGACCACTGGTGGTCTGCGACAGAGCTCAGGTGGTCCACGAGGGGATTTTTACTTTTCCAAGACACGCTAGCAGAAGGCTGTATTTGTAACATTATTACAAAGCCAAACATGTCTGAAGTCATATTTTCACCACAATAAGACAGGCTTGTTAATGTGAATAAAACGAAGTGACCTGCATCAAAATGAACAGTGTCAAATTAGCACTCGTCAACTGTGAATTCAGTTGACATGTGGTCCCTGAACATTTATGGGGGGACAAAGTGGTCCTCTGTCTGAAAAAGTTTGAGAGTCACTGAGCTAATGTATAACAGGGTCCGTGTTGTAGCCTCTCAGTGCAGATGGGGGCGCCGGCGGGCCTCTCCACTATTTGCTGAAAAAACTCAACTACTGTACATCATAACAACAATGCTATGACATTACCAAGAGCCTTAAGTAACAGATCAGGGGCCTCATGTACGAAGCTCACTTACGGAAAAAAAAGCAACTTAAGTTGTTTTCCACGGTCACGGTCAGATGTACTAAAACAGACTAGACGTGGAAAACTGCGGATCTCCACGCGAATTTCAGGGCTGCTGTGGAAGTTTCCGTAAGCGTGGAAGTTGCCGTAAGTGGTGCATTGCGTCTTTTTGGCGGCACACAGAGGCATGCAGCGCAACTACATGTGTTGTACGCGGTCGGAAATATTGCAGAGATGCAGCCAGTTAAACGTGGATTTTAATGTTGAGGCGCGTGATTTAAAAAAGAAGAAGAAGAAAACCACCTCAACCATATTATTGTTGAGGCAGCTGGTTAAAATGAAGCGGACTCATGGAAATATCCTGGAATTACAACGAAATTGGATGCCCATCAGCAGTAGGGCCTATTATTTCAAGTATTTGGCAGCTATTAAACACTGAATATTTTCTGGATCTGCGATAGGCTATGTCTTCTCGCATTTGTTGGGAACGTCCTCACCGCAGTGCTTGTCTTTCTCTTTTAATAAGGCTACAAAATTAGTCCATCAATTAACAGGTGATTTTATAGGCTAACTGAGTATTGGCTGCAAGTTATTCATACATGTGGCGTAGCCTATGTGTGCATGTGTCATCTTTCATATTTATACCCGACATAAATGTTTATTTCTCGGAAGCCTTGGTGACTGCCTCACGGCAATGTGTTTTGATGTAATGTCTTGTAAATATCAATTGGGGGGCAACCTACATTGTACTGCAGTATGACACCACAGTTTTTTTCTTCAGTCCTCACATTACGTATTACCAGTGCCTGATTTTATGAACGCCAAAGTAATTTTGTTAGGCTATTGCGTGCAGCCTTTTTCCTTTTAAATTGTCTACCTCCAAAACAGCGCCTTCACCTCGCATCATGAAATGTACTGTATTTCCCGCATTCCCTTTCCAATTCTTTCAACTAGGGCTGCACGATTATGGAAAAAATCATAATCACGATTATTTTGGTCAAAATCATAATCTCGATTATTAATCACGATTATTGATTTTTGCTGATTTTTTAAAAAATTATAACAAGATGAAATATAACCAAGAATGAATTACATACGGGATGAGCAAAATAAAATGAATTGTAATAATTATGTAAAGGCAATAGCATGAAACTAAAGTGGACAGATTTCTGGCCAGAAACACCAGCCTGTCAGTATGTTTTGGCTTCAAGGACGCTCTCAAAAGTAGGCCACTATTGCCACGATTAAAGTCACGAGTTCGATTTCACTATTTTATCACGATTTTGATTATTTCTCGATTAATTGTGCAGCCCTACTTTCAACCAATGAATGCACACGAATGGGTCTGTTCATCCGAATTAGAATATTCATATAGAATATTTAAGGGAGGAGGCAAGGTGGAAACTTGGGCCCGCGTGTGCTTGTGCATGTGCGCAGGATTTCAAGGCAAAACCTGGTTACACACTTATTGATACATCCGGATTTTTTTGTCCGTAAGTCACTTTCAAGATTTTTGCGTCCGCACTTCCTTGGTAGGAAATCCACGCACTTCTTTGTACATGAGGCCCCTGGACGTAGCAATTACAACATTGGTGACAATAAGCTTATAACAGAGGCTCTGCGCAAAGGGGTTAATATGGGTTAAAGCAGTGTTTCTCAAACTTTTTCAGATCGAGGACCACTTTGTCCCCCCCAAAAGTGTTCAGGGACCACCAGTGTTAATTTCGTCAACCATGACTATGACTAAAATATTTCGTCAATGCCCTTTTTTGATTTTCGTCACTTAGACTAAGACTAAGACTAAATTGGGAAGGCAATGACTAAAATATGACTAAGACTAAAATGATTTTTGTCATTGTGACTAAGACTATGACTAAATAAAAAAAAAAGCTGACGAAATGAACACTGGTGTTGAATAAAATAAAGAAAAAGAGAACCAGTGTGTGAAGAAGTTTCATTCTGCACATTGTGATATATGTTAAAAAGAGAAGCAGTGTGCAGAGAAGGTTTATTCTGTACAGTCAATGATATAAGTTAAAAAGAGAAGCAGTGTGTGGAGAAGTTCTATTATTTACAGTGTTGACTAAAATGACTAAGACTAAATTGGGAAGCAATGACTAAAATATGACTAAGACTAAAATTGATTTTCGTCATTGTGACTAAGACTACGACTAAATCAAAAAAAGCTGACAAAATTAACACTGGGGACCACCTGTAAAAATCGACGGGTGCTAATTTGACTACTAATTTTGATGCAGATCACTTACTTTTTATTCACATTTAAAAGCCTGTCTAATTGTGGTGAAAATGAGATTTCAGCTATGTTTAGCTTTGTAATAATGTTAAAAATATAGCCAACTGCTAACCTGTCTTGGAAAAATAGAAATCCTCTCGTGGACCACCTGAGCTCTGTTGCGGACCACATTTTGAGAATCACTGGGCTAAAGCATGCCTACTCATTGAAGTGTAATAAGCAGTCACTAGGCATTCATTAAAACTGTTCATGGTGATGTTGTAGGCACTGTATGTAGTGCAGTGATGTTGTAGGCACTGTATGTTCCAAAAAGACCAGACACAAAAACTCTTAATGACTTCAGGCCTGTGGCACTTACATCAGTCGCCATGAAGTGCCTTGAAAAACTGGTCTTAGCCCATATAAATTATACAGTCCAGGACACTACTGACCCCTTTCAGTTTGCCTACCATCCCAACCGATCAGTGGATGATGCAGTAGCAATAGCTTTACACCACACACTGGAGCACCTGGAGAGTAGCGGAGCGTATGTCCGAATGCTTTTCCTGGACTACAGTTCTGCCTTCAATACCATCCACCCAGGCAGGCTGATTGAGAAACTGACAGTCCTTGGCCTCCCAACTCCCACCTGTAACTGGATACTGGACTTCCTTATAGAGAGACCACAGGTGGTGAGAATGGGGGGGCGAGTGTCCTCTGAGCTCACAGTCAGTACGGGATCTCCACAAGGATGCTGCCTCAGTCCTAAACTCTTCACACTGTATACCCATGACCTTCTCTCAAGCCATGACAACACCATCATCATCAAATATGCTGATGACACTACCATCCTGGGGCTCATTAAAGAAGGGGACGAGTCAGGATACAGGTCTGTTGTGAACTACATCATTGACTATGGGGAGACAAACGACCTCATCCTCAACACAGACAAGACGAGGGAAATTATAGTGGACTTCAGAAAACATCCTCCTCCCCTACAGCCTCTGCACATTAAAGGGACAGAGGTGGTGAGGGCTGAAAGTCATAAATTCCTAGGCATGCAAGTAACATCAAACCTGAGCTGGAGTCTGAATACCACATCCATCGTGAAAAAAGCCCAGCAAAGGCTGTACTTTATTAGGATGCTTAGGAAGGCTGGACTGAACTACCGCCCTCTTACCCAGGCCTACAGAGGACTTGTAGAGAGCATCCTC
>NC_085866.1:1835269-1985669 GCF_034702125.1 Engraulis encrasicolus
TCTGTAATTTTCAAAAAAATCTGCAAAAAATCAATAATCGTGATTAATAATCGTGATTATGATTTTGACCAAAATAATCGTGATTATGATTTTTTTCCATAATCGTGCAGCCCTAGCTGATGCCAACTTTTTGTACACACTAGAACAGGGCTATTCAAATGGCGGCCCTGGGGCCAGATGCGGCCCTTGGACAGCAAGGTTCTGGCCCCCCACAAGCCCCTTCAAATACAGAATCGTTTTTTTTTATTTATAGATGAAAGTATGGGCTCCGTTATCATGCTGAAACGGGACACGGGACGTTAAAATGCAGGAAATTACATCTAAGCTAAGAAATGCAAAATGTTCTGGGGGAGGACCCCCAAACCCTCCACTTCAATGAGGTCTCCCATATTTTTTTCCATTGACAGTCGGCAACCATAATACATACGTATAGTTCGGCCCCTTTACTGCGAAGAATTTGAAAAAATGGCCCCCGTTGAAATATAATTGAAAAAAGTGAAAGAAAGCCCATTGGGAAACTCCAGCTTCCATTGTCATTGTGACACAGCACTCCACAGCACACAAGTGAACACTGCACACTGCACACAACGAAATTGCATTTATGCCTCACCCGTGCAAGGGAGCAGCCCTCAGTGGCGCCCCATGGGGAGCAGTGCTGTGGGACGGTACCATGCTCAGGGTACCTCAGTCATGGAGGAGGATGGGGGAGAGCACTGGTTGATTACTCCCCCCACCAACCTGGCGGGTCGGGAGTCGAACCGGCAACCTCAAGTCTGACGCCCTAACCGCTCACCCATGACTGCCCTTATATTAAAAAAAAATAGGGAGTCCCATTTCTGTGATTATGGTTATGGTATGGGGAGAGCACTGGTTGAATACCCCTGCACTAGAAGCCCACACACCGTAACAAACAATAACATTCATACGCCAACGGTAAACGCAGACACGGTAACAACCATTAGTATTTGGAAACAGTTACACGCGACTTCACACAAACATCCACTCATGCGAACACAAACACTGATATGTCTCCCCGACTTTGGTAAACAGAAACGCTAAATAATAAACATACACTCACCGGTTAGCGCAGGTTAAATCCTATTCGTCATGAGCCCTTTTCTGTGATTTTTGTTGAGTTATCCTTTTTTGCCCAGTAGTTTGAAAGTGATACTGTCCCATTTTTGGAAATAAGCTAGCTTTACACCCCCCCTTGAGTAAAATAATAGGGTTTTATCGTTCTCCTGTACTTTCAACCGTTCTCTGGGTATGGCAGTGCAAATTTTACCTCCATGCTAGCAGTTAACATTGAGTCCTATGAGACCAGCTCGCGGCTAACTGGTCTCATAGAACTCAATGTTAACTGTTAGCTTGGAGGTGAAATGTGCACTGCCATAACTAGAAAATGGTTGGAAGTACAGGAGAACTGTAAAAGCCTATTATTTAACTCAAGGGGAGGTGTAATATAAGCATATTTCCAAAAATAGGACAGTATCACTTTAACTCCAGTAGCATTTGTTTGGGGACAGTTTGTATGGTGTGCAGGCCGCCATGAGGAGCAGTGGGGCTGAGGGCAGTTCAATGCTGTGTGGGTACGGGATAAACTACTTTTTACGGGGTTTGTAATGAAATATTGAAATATTACGGTGTACATGGGGAATTGTGCAATGATTATGATGCATATGAAGTGTATTATTTTGCAACTATTTACTGAATGTAGCTGTAATGTGTAAAAGTGTCTATTGGTGATTATTGAAGTTAAATGTGAAGATAGTATGACCTGTGGGAGGGGTTGAGCATCTGAAATACCGGGCTGTGTTCATTCTATGGTGGAGAGAATGAGCAGAAGCATCAAAGAACCAGTTCAGGTAAACGGTTATACAGTGGTGCTCATATGTTTACATACCCCAGCAGAATATACGCTTTCTTGGCGATTTCTCACAAAATATGAAGGATTACACAAAACCTTTTTTTTACTCATTGCTAGTGACTGGCTTAAGATATTTATTAACAATCGTCTGTGTTTACTCTTTCAAAAGCATGATTTTGACTACCCAAATGACCCTGTCCAAAAGTTTACATACCCTAGTTTCTGATGCTGAATATGGCCCTGTTTAACATCAGGGACCGCTCTAAATTGTTTGTGGTAGTTGTGGATAAGGCTCTTAATGTTCTCAGATGACAAAAGAGCACATTCTTCCTGGCAGAATGGTTGTTTCCTATAATATTTTTGGGTGTCTTGCTGGAACCTCACATTTGAGATTTCCCCTGAATTGGTCAATGATGTTCATGTACCATGAATTATGTATGCGTGTGTAAGAAATTTGTACTTCACTGAAAAAAAAAGTTATCGGATTTACTTAATTCAACAATGGATATTGGTTGCAAACAAATTCCTTAATTCAAATTAACATCAATAAAAAACATATAATTTTATTCACATTAGATAAAACAGTGTATTTTGTATTTATTCAATGTGATGGTGTTTTGAAAGTAATTTGAATTCTTTAAACATGCAAATCCTTCCCCATTTCCTCGATTTATTCCATCACCCATTGCCTTACACGTCATGAAAGTCCATCCTTCGAATCCAAGACCAGGGCTGTGTCTCCCGATAACAATGGTACGCCTCTCGATAACAATGGTACGCCTCTCGATAACAGTGGTACGCCTCTCGATAACAATGGTACGCCTCTCGATAACAATGGTACGCCTCTCGATAACACTACTTAAAGGGACAGTTTGGTCAATTTCAACATGCAGTTGTAATGCTCACACTACCCTGGACTTGTCAGTGCCTGAGATTTTTTTTTCTTCTTCTTCAGCCGTTTCCGAGATCCTGGTCATTGTAATGGGGGCAGCTCTTTGTTTACATTTCAAAAAACATTTTTTATTTATTCCCAAAAACATCCAAAGGGTTATAAAACATCAGCAGACAACTAGCAAACAGCAGTACCTTTTGGGAAAATATTTGGAGTTGGCCTATGTTTCATTTTTTAAAAATGTAAACAAACGCTGCCCCCATTAGAATTGCTCATATCTCGGAAAGGGCTGAGCCGAAAAATGTGGCATCACCAGGTACTGACAAGTCAAGGGTAGTGTGAGCAATACAACTGCATGTTGAAATTGACCAAACTGTCCCTTTAACAGCAGCCTTCTTAGGCTTACCTCTACGTGCAATGTTTACGATGGATAGATTTTCTACACCTGTCTCCCAAACATCATTGTACGTGAATGCGTTTGTACAGCCCTAAGATCATTCTTAAGTTGTTCTTGATGACCGTTGTCTGAAAGCTGCCAGTGTTTGTCTGTGAAGTGGAGCACGCCATCAGAAAAAAAAAAAAAAAAAGAAAAGAAAACGATGCATGTGTTCTAAGTTTCACGTTATATAAGCCTACTTAGTGGGCCTACATAGACTTTTAGCAGTTCGAAACAAAAGTTATTTTTTTTCGAAAGAAAATACATGCACAAAATCAAATTATCCCTGGAGGAAACGGCAAACTGCCAACGCAGCTGCCTTCCTTGTTTATAGATAGGCTACAAGCTCCACATAAAATCCCTTAAATGGGCAGGAGTGTTAAATCATTAAGGAGACGTCTAAACCAGACAACTTCACCCAGTGTTGCCAGATGTGTCTGACCAAATCCCGCCCAAAAGCTTCTCAAAAAACGCCAAAATGCGCTAAATTCCACCCAAATTCAACAAATTACATTGACTTCTATGGGCCCAAAACGGCTTAAAAATCCACCAAATGACCAACTTTTCCCAATTTTGCCCGCCGACACTCATCCCTAGTAGCCCAATTGGGCGGACACCCGCCCAATCTGGCAACACTGACTACGCAGAGGGTTCTGTTCGCCATAGTTGTGTCATTTTTTGGAATTATCCAACTATTACCACATTTTATAGCCCTGTCCCAACTTTCTTTTGAGATTTGTGCATGTGTCCAATTTTAAATAAGCTCATATTTTCCTCAAAATCGTAATTTCGTTTGGCTTTAACAATTGATATTCTTCAACACACGATTCTCCATCTTATGTATTCTCCATTTTATGTATGGATAGGATGTTTGGAACGTTGTAGTTTGGAACGTTTGGAACTTTTTGCTTTTATTCACCAAATACAATGTGTCCCAAATTGGGTTTATATTTTATTTATTTAGGCTTATTTATTTATTTAGGCTTATTTATTTATTTATTTATTTGTGGTGATTGTGCTTGACTTGATAACATGAGCACATGAAAGGCACCAGCGGTACAACATGCTCTTGTGGTATGCAAACTACAGCCGCCCTCGCTGCACGCTCCTACAGTTACAGAGGCGATTCTAGTGTCAATGGGGCCCCCAAGCCAAAAACCCATTGGAAACAAATTGCCGCTATTATAATTTGACATTGAGCTGTTTTCACCATCTAGTGTGCTGGGGGGCCCAAGCAGCTGCCTTGCCTTGCCTGGTGACAAGATGCGCCTCTGCTGCCAACAGTTATCCATCAATACCCTCCTACAGTTGTCTGTAGTTTTTGCTAACAGTTCACAACAAACATTTCAAGGCTATGTAGCGTGTGCTTTTAAATTTTAAATGGACTCTGAACATTCACCAGAACAGACACAGAGCTTTGCACAGGTGAGTACATTTCTATTTCAACTATGTACGCATATGTTAATTTAAAGCTGTACTGAGTAATTTCCATCTTTAGTTACTCGACAGTCTGTAAGTCATACAGTGCTGTTCCTCTGGACTGTGCATCAGACAGGGAGGATGTTCCTGTCGTTCTTCTAATAATAACAATAAAGATAATCCAGAAGTGTCTTGGACGTTGTCACAAGGTGATGAGCCACTGAAGCCACTTTCAAAATGGCACTACTAACAGGTCTAAAACACTACTTTGTTTCTAGCCATGACTAGTTTAAACAACATGACTTTACTCGTAGACTAGAAAGAAGAAGCAGAGACACTGTTAAGTGAACCGACTTGTTTAGAAAGGAAGGGTGAGTTTGGGGTAACAGTCTGTCGGGGGTAATACATTGGGATTATGTGGGTTAATGTTGCACACATAACTTATCCCAGGTGATTGACATCAATGGGGATCACCTGGGTGGGAGTTGAACCACCTATGGCAGTGGTTCTTTACCTGGGGTGCGGGCACCCCCTGGGGGTGCGCCAGAGATTTCAGGGGGTGGACGGAATTGTGTTTGTATGAGGTTGTGACCAAAATTCAGCTTCTGAACATTATAATTAGGTCAAATCAAGAAATTAGAAAATGTTTTGGTCCCCATGTAAAGTCATTAAAATATTGATTAATTGCTATTGAATTCATTTCTCAGCAATATTCATTGTAATTAATCACTAAAATATTTTTTAGTGAGTATACATGTGTAGACGTTTGGGATGGGGGTTCACGACTTGTCTTGAGCACAGGTAAGGGGGTGCTTTAAGAAAAAAAGCTTAAGAACCACTGACCTATGGGATCATGGGTAAAGGTGTTGATGAAGGGCTTGCTGCCCGAAACATCACTATTAAGGTGCTGTTTCCACGTAGCAGGATATTTTTTTAGCAGGGTATTTTTTTCTCCTGCTAGGTGTAAACGCAACATGTGGATAAAAAAATCCTCCATTGTAACAAATGCGTTTCAGACCCCTCAACAGGATATTTTTTTCTCCTGCTATTTTTTTCTCCTGCACCTGGATTTTTAAATATCTGCTACGTGGAAACGGAAGCCAAAACCAATGCAAAACCAATACAACCAGGAGAAAAAAATATCCACATATAAAAATATCCAGCTACGTGGAAACGGCACCTAAATCATGAGGAGAAACGGGAGCTTGGTGTGCAGACTTTATTTTCAGTTTTCATGTGACTTTGCTAGTCCTGCACCCAAAACATTTTTGAGACGGATGTGTGTGTTTTTTCTTTGTTAAACTTGCAATACATCGGACCTCAAGAATAGTGTGCAAATATACAGGTACATACATGTCATATAGTACATGGGTGTATTTAGTCATAAATGTCATGCATGATTATTAAACTTCGACTTTTTTCGCACACCTCAGCTGGCAGGTGCGTCGGAGATGGCACCATGGGTCATTCAGCAATAACTTAAAAGAAACTCCCACACACTGACCATTTTGCTGTTCTTTCTTTAATAAACAACGTTTCAGTACTAGACCTTCATCAGGCACTCTCTCTGATAGAGAGATTTGAAGATTGCCTGATGAAGGTCTAGTACCTAAACACTGTCTATTAAAGAAAGAACAGCGAAATGGTCAGTGTGCGGGAGTTTCTTATTGCTGAGTGACCCATGGTGCCATCAGTGTGCGGGAGTTTCTTTAAGTTAATGCATGATTATTTCACATATACCTTATGTAAACTGCACTAATGCATCGTTTGTCACTTGCGGGCTACCACAGAGTTATGTACGCACATGTTGGTAATGCAAATGCATGGGTTATTGGACAACACAGACATCAATGTGTTACTTGTGGCGTGAACTGTCCAGGTTTGCATGGATTATGCATGGAAATCAAGCAGATGCACTGAGGCCACTGTGTTGAGGGGTGCAGGCCAGGACATGGCTGAGGTACTGTGTTGCCAGGTGTAGGCAAAAAGATGCAGACAAGGGCGTAGGTTTGCCTTGAGCTTTGGTAGGGACAACTTCAACCCCCACCAAAAAAACAAAAAAAAACATAGATTCTTTATCTAGATTAATCTGACTGGTATTATGAAATGAATGTAGGCTCATTCAATATATGCGCCCTACCGAAATAATGACCAAGTAAGGAATGTTTCTTAAGCCAAGTGGCACATTAGACCAAAATGAACAGTGCTATACAGTAAGTGGTTATGCGGTCCAGTCACCTATAACAATCTCCTTCAGTGTGTTCTTCTGAGTTGTTGAGTTAAATAGCTGGATGGCCCTGGGGACAAAGGACTTACACAGCCTGTCAGCTGTGTAGGCATAGGCACAGTATAGGCAATAAGCCTCAGCCCTCTCCTGCAGCCCTGGCTGTAACTGAGATGCTGTGTTGCCAGGTGTAGGCAATAGGACTCAGCCCTCTCCTGCAGCCCTGGCTGCAACTGAGGTGCTGTGTTGCCAGGTGTAGGCAATATGACTCATGCCTCACCGGCAGCCCTGGCTATAACTGAGGTGCTATGTTGCCAGGTGTAGGCAATAAGCCTCAGCCCTCTCCTGCAGCCCTGGCTGTCACCACAGTGGGTTTACATACAGTGTTCAATCTCGCCCTCCAACCCGTGCCTGCAGTTCACCTAGAGAGCGCTGTCGAGACAGCAGAGCCCATAAGGCTGGCGCTAACAACTGACAATTGTGCTCGCTGTCGGCTGAAACTTGACAATATTATTGTAAGTTCTGAGAAACCAGACGTATTTTACAAAGATCCAGAGAGTTTAAACATTCAAACTGAGTGCTGTTTGAAAGGATAATTCATCCTGCCTTTGGGAAAAATAAAATGAAACGACGATACCAATTCTCTCCCAAAGCAATGGCAGCATCTGTGGATGAGCTCCATGGGACCCCATTCATTCTAACAGTCTCTGCGCTCCTTGGCGCTCCTCTGCGCTGTCTGGATGGTGCTACTTAGTGGACAGTACCACCCGGAAAAAGTCGCGAGATTCCTCTCTCGTACTACCCATAAACACTGTAACTGTAACTGTAACTGAGGTGCTATGTTGCCAGGTGTAGGCAATAGGACGCAGCCCTCTCCGGCAGCCCTGGCTATAACTGAGGTGATGTGTTGCCAGATGTAGGTAAGGCAGGGAGTGACGAAAAGTGAGTACTACCACAGTGCATACAGGACAATAATAACTAAACTCTCTCTGTTTCTGTATTTTAATCCTTCAACAGACAGAGCACAAGTTTCTTTACGTTTTTGCTGAGTGACCCATGGTGCCATCAGTGTGCGGGAGTTTCTTTAAGTTAATGCATGATTATTTCACATATACCTTATGTAAACTGCACTAATGCATCGTTTGTCACTTGCGTGCTACCACAGAGTTATGTACGTACATGTTGGTAATGCAAATGCACGGGTTATTGTTGACTATGTCCTATGGCTGATCTGCTGTATGGCCAGATACAATATAAACTATACTGCAGATACCGGAAGCCCTGACTATGTCCTATGGCGGAGCTGCTATGTTGCCAGATACAATATAAGCTATACTGCAGATACCGGCAGCCCTGATTATGGCCTATGGCTGAGCTGCTATGTTGCCAGATGTAGGCAATACAACTCAGCCCTCTCCTGCAGCTACGTACATGACTGAGGTGCTGTGTTGCCATTCGTCAGTAAGAGTCAGGCCTCACCTGCAACCCTGACTATGGTTAAGGTGCTGTCTGATAACAGTAGGAAATGAGACATAGGGCACTTCTCAAAACCTAGTGCAGTGCACTTCCAAGTGTATCAGCCTAATTAGTCACGCCCAGTGATTGGATACTCTTTGGTGAACTCTTCAGAATATCCAAACACTGGGCTTGACTAATTAGGCTGATACACTTGGAAGTGCATTGCACTAGGCCCTCACCATCAGCCCAACAGCCTATGAGTGCGTCTTAATATGCGACCTTGCCTCCTCCACTTGCCTCCTCCACTCGCTTCTCGTCATGATGACATCACTGACAACAGCATTATATTTCAATATCTTGCAAAAGCTCAATTGTAGAGTCTTTTTCTCATTTGCAATTTGGATGGTGAATTAAAAACAGTCCCTCAAAAGTTGTTCTGGCTAGGCTGACAGCTGGGAAACTTTATCGTTTTCTCCACGGAGGAGGGGCCAGGAGGCAAGCTACAGTGAAGACAATAAGCCGCAGCCCTAGATATAACTGAGTGCTATGTTCGTGAGCTGAGAATTATTAGGTCCTATCTCCATATTTGGTCGAAATTGGGTTTTTGACATAATCTGACCCATTACATGTTTATTAGCCCCTTAATGTGCGCCGTACCTCCTGTGGCACGTTGTAATAATCATTGAAATGTAACTACCATAGCACTACAATACTATGACACAACACAGGCCCTTTAGGAATGCACCACTACTTGGTCATTACCATACTGGTAACAACAAATGTATAAAGCCGCGTCTTAAGGGGTTAATGCCTCTGTGGTGTTATTTTTGTAAAAAAAAAAAAATGAAGTATTATTTCACATTTTTATTGATCAAATAAAAAGGTTCTATCTCACAAAGCAGCTGGGATGTTAAAACTTTGATGCTCAATATCTCAGATCTACCCTAAACAGATAGAACCTTATAATTCTAAGCTCACGTTTTGCCAGATGTAGGCAATAGGACTCAAGCCTCTCCGGCAGCAATGGACATGACTGAGGTCCTGTCTTGCCAGATACAGTAAAGACAACAAGACTCGGGCCTCATCTGCAACACTGACTACGGTTGTCGCGTCAGACAAGGTCTGCAGCGTTTATTTTATTTTAATTCCACAGGGAGGAAAAAACACAGGGGGAAAAAAGTTGAAAAAAAAATGAGTGGTGTTTTAACTGTGTGCCGCACGAGCTGATTAGTGAGATGAAGCTGATCAGCGTCAGCTCTTCTCATTTCAGCTTGATTCAGTTCGCGCGGCAAAGTCACGCTGAGGTGATGTGTTGCCAGATGTAGGTGAGGCAGGGAGTGATGAAAAGTGAGTACTACCACAGCACATTCAGTACGATAATAACAAAACTTTCTCTGTTTCTGTATTTTAATCCTTCCACAGACAGAGCAAGTGGCAAGAGAAATGGAAGATCACGGCAACGAGACAAATAATGGCACCAACCCATGGTGTCCTTACATCCCGACTGATGATCGTCAGGTGTTTTTTGACTTCATGGTACTCTACTGGGTCATATTTGTCCTGGCGCTCCCTGGAATATGCTTTGCCCTGCACAGGCTCTCCTCCCTTGTCAACGCTGATCAGGTTGCTCCCGTGTACGTTATAAACCTGTTGGTTTCTGACCTCATTCAGATCTCCGCCAATGCCATTTGCACCACACTGAAGGTACAAAGCATTGAAAACCAATGTGATATAGTTAAAACGTTTTGGCACTTCTACATGTTTGGTGTGCAAGCCAATGTGTTCTACATGATGTACATAGCAGCAGAGAGATACATCATGATTGCTCATGCTTTCTGGTATGTAAACATCCAAAACATCAGCACGGCAACCGCTGTGTCAATCACAATCTGGACCTTCTCGGCTGTCATAACAACTATCAGTTTTGTTACGGGCAGGGCATCACTTATCCTGACAGCAGTGCTACTTCTCCCATACCTTCCTGTCCTCTTCTTCTTCATGGGCTCGTGGCGAGCGCTCTCCAGAACCACAGTGCCCCCTGCTGACCAGCGGCGTGTCATGGCGGTGTTGGCCCTGGTGCTGTGCATGTACACAGTGCTGTTCCTGCCTGCTGTTTGGGTGCTGATCGTTGCGTTTGCAACCAAAAGCACTACGTTCACGATAGCCATGCACTCGGGGGAGATCCTGGCGTCCCTCAACCCGCTGTTTGATCTTCTGCTCTACGTCTTCATGCGTCGTGATGCTAAAGAGGTCTGCAAAGACCTGATGTCCTGCTGTCAGAGAAGCTCATCGCCGAGTACAGACGGTCAAGTTTACACCATACAGGAAGGAAGCTCTTCACAGACTACAGAGGGTCAAGCTTACACCATACAACAGGGAAACACATCACATATGAGGGAGGGTCAAGTTTACACCACACAGGAAGGAAGCTCTTCACAGAGTACAGAGGGTCAAGTTTACATCACACAACAGGGAAGCACAACACAGAGTCCAGAGGGTCAAGTTTACACCACACAGCAGGGAAACCCATCACATATGCACAAGGGTCAAATTTATATCTTACAGCAGGGAAGCACATCACAGAGTACAGAGGCTCATGTCTGAACTAGAAAGCAGAGGTGTACCAGCACACAGAGAGAAGGGGCCTAAAATGGATTAGGCGTAAGGAGGTCTACATACTGCTGGTGAAGGTGGTATTGGTGACAGACATTTGATTATGTGGACAGGATGTCATGCACAGGTGATGATCTTCATTGGTCAACATCAGACAGAGAGGGAGCCATGCTGCTTGGCAAGGGCATCCTCAAGAGCATCTTCAATGGGCATCTTCAATGGGCATCTTCAATGGACTGTCCATCACATAATATTACACTCAGCAGACAACCAAGCCCAGCACGCACGGCCATTTTGATGTCATCTTGAATTGACTTTAGACACTTGGGACTCAAGAGATGTCATTATCAGGTTTACTCAAGGTCAACTGTCATGGGACATGACCACTAAGGGCATTGAGGTTCCTTTGACTATGAGTGCATCTTAATATGCGACCTTGCCTCCTCCACTTGCCTCCTCCACTCGCTTCTCGTCATGATGACATCACTGACAACAGCATTATATTTCAATATCTTGCAAAGGCTCAATTGTAGTCTTTTTCTCATTTGCAATTGGGATGGTGAATGAAAAACAGTCCCTCAAAAGTTGTTGTGGCTAGGCTGACAGCTGGGAAGGAGGGGGCCAGGAGGCAGGAGGACGAGGAGACAAGCGCAAGTGGAGGAGGCAAGGTCGCATATTAAGACGCACTCATTGGCCTTAACAACACCCCTGCTACTGTTATTGTCCCCTACTAAATGCTGTCAGCTACTTATTTGCAGCCGTTATTGATACACTTATAATAGCTTTAAGCTGTTTGCATGCTACTGTTACTGTCACTTGCGTTCTTTTCTATTTCCTGGTTTATACTGTACGTATATGTACTGCATGAATGTCGTCAACATTGGAAAGCTCAAATTCACAAAAAAGAAACATGCATGTCAACATATACTGAGACTACAGAAGCAGGTGGATCATTATCCTCCCTATGGGATTTCAACATAGGGTGTATCCACTTTTGAGAGGCACATTTAGATACATCAGTTGAGTGAACAATAAATTGAAGTGTTTATGTAAGTTGTACACTGTCTACTATGTTGTCCTATTATGAAAAGATATACTTACAAATGTGTAATTTTTATCATGTGAGGGATGTCCTCACTTCTGTGACATGCTGCACCTGTCAGGTGTCCTTCCTCGTGGGAACATGGAGACTTGACTCTGGGGCAGCAGTGCCCCCTGCTGATCAGGAAAAGTAACTGTCATGGCAACCATTCTTTTTGTGCTGTGCATTTTTATTTACACTGCCTTTTTTTAAACCTTAACTAGTGGTCGATATTCGTAAGTTGTAGAACTCCAATCAACTTTTTGTGTTCTACAGACAACTTTATTGGTTTGAACCGCATGTGCTGATGATTTTGTGCTGTGTGTGTGTGTGTGTGTGGGTGGGGGTGGGGACTGCAACTGAAATTTGCAACCACAACTCTACATGTTTTAAACCTACTAACACATATTCTATCATCTAGTAATTAGGTATGTATGTATTGTAGCACTGAGCGGTATCCACTTTAAAACTTTGCTAATCATTAACACTAAACTCCCCACTACTTTCACACGCCTGCTCTCTATTAAATTCTTCTCAGTTCTAATAAAAATCTACTTAGGTCCACTACCCCTCATCAATGACCCCACCCCTTATCAATACCTGTCCTATCTAATCCCTTAATTATCTATTCCCGTCCGGACTCCTCCCCCCAATCAAAACCCATTCCACAACTGATTGTCACACAGAATTCTAGAAGACACAAGAGGGAGTGGGACTCAACATTCACGCACATAGATACACACACATTCACCATTCACACACAAACAGACAGACAGACAGAGAGGGAATCATATGGGGAAATACACAGTGCACTGCGCTCCAGGGGGCCTTGGTGCTACACTTGTATGTACTGTATGTTAATTTTAATTTGACTATTTGTAATTAAATTGTGTAGTATATTGAACAAATTTGAAAGCATTGGAAATGCAAACTTGGATATATAGGCCATCGTAACCCTTAAAGGCAATTGTGGGGGATCTGTTATCATTGAAAACGCTGGCTTATTTACACAGTTTTTTTAAAAAATTATTATTATTACTATTATTCATTTAAACTGTTTTTTTTACTGATGTATGAAATGAAATGAAAGGAAGCAACAACAACTGAACACATGTGTCATCTCTCTCTCTCTCTCTCTCTCTGTAACATTTTACCAGAATTTGGGCGCCATATTTGACTACTGTGAATAACAACGTTGACCACAGCAGACATGAAACCTACAATACTGCCTTGTGGTATGCAAACCACAGAAGCGCCAAACTTGTTAGCCTCGCAGGGCGCACAGCTCACTACTGCCGTAAGCAGCCTACTGTGTAGTCTGTTAGTTCACTCACTAGGTTTTTCATTTAAGTGGTGCGTGTTTATATTACAAAGTAAACTCTGAAGGGCTGGCCTCCACCTTAAGACGGCTTTGCACAGGTGAGTACATTTCCATTTCAATTATATCAGCATTGGTTCTGGCCAAGCCAAGTGCCTATATCAGCATTGGTTCTGGCCAAGCCAAGTCCCTATATCAGCATTGGTTCTGGTCAGATCATGGTAGTCAAGTGCCTATACATGGATTTGACAGTATAAGAAGTAAGAGTCCACACACTGTAGCTTCGCTTTAAAGGTTTATTTAGGCCAAACAATGTTTCGACCCAACAGGGGTATCCTTCTAAACTTGGGGTTTTTGGGTTTTTTTTTTTTGCTTGATCTTTATAAAATATGACTGTATTGTCTAGCCTAGCGCAGCCAGACCCGTACAGCAAAAAGCTGTACCAGGGTCTAGGAGGGCTGGGCGGCAGTGTGGGCGGGATAAACGGTTGCTTCAGCACTCAACGTCACGCAATAGGATGGTGGAACAACCAATCCCCACACACTTCTGTGTAACGTCACAGCTGTCTTTCACAACGTACACGCGACACGCCCCTTTGTAGGTGCAGCGGCAACTTCGAGCCGTCGTAGCAGTGAATTCGTGTGATGACCACAGCCACAAACAAGTTTCCTAATAAATCGTGTTTTCACTTATACAGTTCAAAAATGCATCGTTTTCAACCACATGGCCCGCATTGATCAATCAGCAAAATGTCGAGCAATGTGGGGCTTGTTAAATGGTTATATTTATGATTGTTGTCAACATGGCATGTTCGGTGTTAGCTAGCTAGCTGTATACCCATAACTAATACATGGCTAACCGCTAGCTCGGTAGACTAGGTGTCATTCCCATCTATTTAGTAAGCGACTTACAGACTTTCAAAGCTCCCAAATGTCTAGTTTTTAATGACATGGATCTTATTAGAATTTAGGGCAGGCATATAATACAAGGCTGGATACCTAGCTCTGTTATTGACGACAGGTTAGCTAGCCACCAGCGAGGGCCTCTTTGTAGGTGAAGCGGCAACTTCCAGCCGTCGTAGCAGTGAAAGCGTGTGATGACCACAGCCACAAACAAGTTTCCTAATAAATCGTGTTTTCACTTATACAGTTCAAAAATGCCTCGTTTTCAACCACATGGCCCTCTATGATCAATCAGCGAAATGTCGAGCAATTTGGGGCTTGTTAAATGGTTATAATTATGATTGTTGTCAACATGGCATGTTCGGTGTTAGCTAGCTAGCTGTATACCCATAACTTTCCCTGATTGTCGCACCCAACGCAGGACGCTCCCCGGTCAGCTCGCTCCCACTAGCCAGACTATCGATCCCATCTATTTAGTAAGCTACTCAAAGACTTTCAAAGCTCCCAAATGTCTCGTTTTTAATGGCATGTGTCTTATTAGAAATTGGGGCCGCAATTTCATTCTACACCTACAGTAGTGGTCTGATAATAGCGTGTGACTATCTGGTTCTGTAAAATGCTCAACTTAGCTTACCGAGCTAGTTTAAAACATCGAATGATCAAATGGTAATGTGTTGAGATCTATTTGTGTCCGATAAGTTCATGGTGTATTATTACATCAATCCATGTCAGCCACGAAATGTATTATCATCCAGGCTTTTTAAATTAAGTAAACACTTTCGTGCTGTACGTAGCACGAACGGACACCATGCTTCTTCTTAGAAAGTTTCCTGTTTACTAGGTAGCCCGGCCCCCCTCGCGATTTGATTGGCCCTGTCATCGGATAACTTTCAGCCTCGCAAAACGACCGGGGTCCGCTAGACTGCCCCCGGGAGCAAATTCAATTTGCGGTCGCTAGGGGCGTCTAGATTTCTAGGCTATGTATTGTCAATATTACGTCAAGAGTGACTTCAGGCACTGCAGGTTGGCTTTGAAGACCGGCTGTGTCACTGTTATCACAACTGCCGTAAAGCAATTTTGTTAGACAGATGGTCTAGCCTAGATGCTAGGGTAGGCTGATTCACAAATGCCAAACCTGTAGGAAATCGGAGGGATATAACTCCCTGGTTATTGTACATGTGATGATGTAAATCCATATCGGTCTATCAGAAACAATCAATTCATATTTATTAGGTTTCAGCCGATAGCGAGGACACTTTTGACAACTATCCGCCAGCCTTATGAGCTGCACACGCTCAACACATTCACCCCTATAGGTGAACTGCAGGCATGGGGCGAATAGCCAGCAGGGTGGCTGTTTGTAAAGCGGCTGTGACAATACATTTTACCCCTCATTAGGGCCTATCTGAGACAGTAACAATTGTGGATACCAGTACCCTCCAAATATTGAACTGAGTTCATATTTTTGCACACTAACTTCCAGACATTTGGCATTTTAGTTGCGTTCGGAAAACTAAATCAGTTTACTGTTTCACAAATAATGTTTCACATGTTTTTTCCCCGTATTAAAGCAACCTTCGGAACAGTGTTTTTATGGGTTTTGCTGTTGGTGGTTTGAGACAAGTTTTGGTGTGCCTGTGTCAGATTGCCATCACCGACTACAGCTGTTACATGAAACCAAGCTAGGGTCATTGCTTATGGATTCAGCCAGGCAATGGCTGGGTCACCCGGAAAACACTTTCAGCCACTTATTTGAGTTTTTTGACTCTTATCTGGGGAGCCCTTCAATTTGACCTGTGAGTGGCGGCGTATCACTTTACGTAATATCTAGGGGGGAAAAGGGCATGCTATCATACATGCTCAGTACTAATGAAAATGTTTCTGTGTTAGTCCTTTCACAGAAAGAAAACAAATACAAGGGCTCCACGTGGAAGACCATGGCCAACCAGACCAACAAGACCATGGACAACCAGACCAGCGCGTTGTGTCCTTACATCCTGAGTGATGATCCTCAGGTGCTATTCACCTTCATGGTTTTCTGCTGGGTCCTCTTCTTTCTCGCCCTCCCTGGAATATGCTTTGCCCTGCAAAGACTCTCCTCCCTGGTCACTGCTGATCAGGTTGCTCCTGTATACGTTATAAACTTGCTGGTTTCTGACCTCATTCAGATCTCCGCCAATGCCATTTGCACCACACTGATGGCACAAAGCATTGAAAACCAATGTTATATAGTTCAAATAGTTTGGCACCTCTACATGTTTGGTGTGCTGTCTAATGTGTTCTACATGATGTACATAGCAGCAGAGAGATACATCATGATTGCTCATGCTTTCTGGTACGTAAACATCCAGAACATCAGGACGGCAACCATCGTGTCAGTCACAATCTGGACCTTCTCGGCTGTCATGACAACTATCAGTTTTGTTGAGGACGTTCCATCATATATCTTCACACCAGTGCTGCTTCTCCCGTACCTCCCTGTGCTCTTCTTCTTCGTGGGCTCGTGGCGAGCGCTCTCCAGAACCACAGTGCCCCCTGCTGACCGGCGGCGAGTCATGGCGGTGTTGGCCCTGGTGCTGTGCATGTACACAGTGCTGTTCCTGCCTGCTGTTTGGGTGCTGATTATGGTGGCTCCAAACACAAACAGCCCATCCACGCTATCCATGTTTTCAGGGCAGATCTTGGCATCCTTGAACCCGCTGTTTGACCTACTCATCTACATCTTCATGCGCCGTGATGCTAAAGAGGTCTGCAAACAGCTGATGTCCTGCTGCTACGCTGTGGAGCAGGGAAGCACATCACAGAATACAGAGGCTCAAGTTAACACCACACAGCAGGGAAGCACAGGGGGTCAATTACCTTAGCACACAAGCAAGCGGTTGTTTAGAAAAGGTTAAGGTCATCGGTTTAACAGCCTCAGGACAGAAGAGGTATTGTTGGACAAGATCAATCTCATGCCAAATAGATGTTATAGTATTCTCAGATGTTGTCGCTTGGGCGAGGTCAATGTCATCCTCAAAGGATGGTACAATGTACACATTCAGGACACACAAGGTTATATTGATTAGGCAAGGTCAAGGTCTTCTGTCTTACAGTAAATACTCAGGGCACATGAGGTCGTGTTGAATGCCCCTTGACACTTGAGACATATCAGATGACATTATAAACTTTGTTGGAGACGGTCCTAATATCAGAGGGTTGCCGGTTCGAGTTACACACTTACCTCCCTACACTTCGTACCAAGGCTGAAGCGGACTTGAGCAAGGCACCTAACCCCACATTGCTCCAGGGGACTGTAACCAATACACTGTATTTTAATACCTTAAAGTCACTTTGATAAAAGTGTCAGCTAAGTGTCATGTAATGCAATGTTATGATTAGTGTTGCATGGATACCATTTTTTGGCCCCGATACGATATCCGATTCCTGGCTGTGCAGTACCGGCTAATACCGGTACCATACCGATACCACTCTGTTGGAAATGTATAGATATATATGAAGAGCTGCATACTACTTGGATGTAAAATCAATGCTATCATGGTTTTGTCAGGTTGCTGCCTACCTTTGTGAAACAGGAAGAAGACTAATACTGTACAAAGTAGAACAACTTTTTATAGTTTTTAATACCTCTGATATTAAATAATTAAGTTCAAGGCTGCATTCAACTGTCATAAAAGCATCAGTAAATGGTAACTGTGCCCTATTTGTTGGTACTTGCCAATATCGATACCACCATTTTTGTGCCGTATCGGGCAGCAAAGCCAGCAAAGGACCAGCTCTAGCATACTTGTACTTTAATTAAAGTTATCTTAAATCTCATCATGACCCTGAATGCTGCGTCATGCAACGCCAGGGCCAAAGTTGCGCAATGCAACATTCAGCATCAATCAAAGAATTCAGCCTCAATCAATTCAGCATCGGTTAAAGAAATTCTCCCTGTTGCCAACCTCAGCAGAGCAGCTTTTGGGGAGCTTTTCCCCATTCAACACCCTGGTTGCATATGATCTTCACATTGTGCTTTAGCAAGATTTTGAATATTGCTTCTATCATCAATTATGTTGAGCCTTGCACCATGTGACCACAGGCACCAGGAAAGGAGGGGAGGAGCTAGTTTGATTTTCACCAATGTAAATGCTATAAATAATAATGGTTGTCCTAATTGCGCTGGCATGTCTGCCAGAACTCTGGAGAAAGTGAAAGTGGCAGGGCTGTAGTACTCGAGTCCGGACTCGGTCCGAATCCGGACTCAAGTCCGTTTTTTTATGGACTTGGACTTGTCTTGAACTCGCTATCAATTGGACTCGGACTTGTCTTGGACTCGGGCACTGGTCTTACCAAATTAAGCTTCTGGACTCGACCAGGTCTGTCTTTATTTTGTTTAGAATATTGACTACCATAAATTCAAGAGTGGAGCTTGAAGTCCAACAGCATACAAGTTTGTCTTCAAATCCATGGCATATGGGTTACCTTCAAACATCCGCTTTATTGATATTCATCCTTTTCATTGTTTAACACTGACCGACATGTGACTCGGACTCGGACTTGGACTCGAATCCTTTTGTACTCGGTCTTGTCTTGGACTTGAACCTCTTTGGACTCTGACTTTTCTCGGACTTGATTATTCTGGTCTTGGACTTGTCTTGGACTCTAAAAAGGTGGACTTGACTACAGCCCTGGAAAGTGGACATCTGGTGTTAGCTCTCCCCCACAACAGAAGCAGGAAGGGGATTAGGAGAAGGAGGAGTATTTCCAAAACAAGCAAAGAGAGAAAAGAAGAAAAAAAAATGGGGATGAAATCCTGAACCAATACGGGACTTAGCGGGAAAACAAATGGGACCTGGTCTGGTCCATGGAGGTAGTATAAGAACTGGAGAGAGTGAATAAGTCCCGCCTCCAGTTATTTCAATGGGAAAAGCTAGGCTAGTGAATTCAGCCAAAATTGAACAAATTTTTCAGCTTCAAAGATGGAGTCGTTTCCGCCACCAGTTTACTCAGCCAATTACGTGACACATTAATGACTGACTTTGACAATGGACAATTGACCAGAAAGCTATATGGAAGACGGGCATTGGATGCATCGAGGTGCCCAACCACACATCTGTATAGGTATGTGTGCCCAACACAAAACTTGCGCACCCACCAATTGCGTCCACCCTCTTTGAGCGAAGTGGTGGCGGAATTGCGACGAGGAAGTGCCTTGCTAATCGGCGAAGCTAATCAGCCAAATCCTGACCCCCTGGTCTCGTCAGACACGTGGAGTAGAGAGAAGAACTGGTGACTATGACAGGTCAAAAGGTGACAAGCAGAGGTGTCAGTCCCGGGTCCAGAAAGTAAAAGCCCTGCCACAAATGTTATCTAACCATCTCTGAATCAGGTGATTATACCAGATCTTATAGACAGAGACAGAGATACATCATTCTAGTTATTTTCCGGTATCCACTTTATGTCGGGTGAAAGCCCCTTTTGGAGACCTTCGGTTAGAAGACCTTCTGAGTCCTGAGATTGAGAATAAATGGAGTCCCCTTGGCGCTGTAGATGGCGGTAGGGCACTTCTTGTGCAAACACTTCAAAAATAGAAGAAGAAGGAGAGGACAACGCTCCCTTAGGAGCGCAGTGCCCCCAACTTGAGCACACTCTTTTGCATTGCGTGGGCGTGTTTTGAATCCTCTTTATTACTCCATCCTCTTTGGATTATACTAAGCACCTGTATGTGGGAGGGAAACTGTGGCAGGGGTTTTAATTTCTGGACCCGGAATTGACACCTCTGCTGACATGAGAGAGTTGGGAAGGCCAGAAGGTCTCATGTCGAGGTCAGATTATACTATCTTGCTTTAGTCTTTTCCAATTGGTGTTAATGTGTTATGATACGACTCCTGTTATAGTTTTGTCACATTGATACGTTATAGAGGGGATACCATAGGTTCTATTCTGCAGGGAATATCTGTGCACACCTATGACAATGGGATTACTCTTAGAGCCAGTGTACCAGCATTACCAGAGAGAGTAGAGAGAGTTCCATTGGCCCATTGTTTCCAGGTTCTATTATTGGGGGGGAAATCCCCCTTTAGGCAGACCTGAGGACTGTTCTATTCAATGCTAGCAGCATTATGGCACGCCCCTTTAGGCAGACCGGAACCTGGTCATGTTAGGTGCCCATAGAAACCTATTATGTTGGCATATCTCTATACTTAAAGAATCTCTGGCATTACTGTCTGGCCTTGGGTTCTGGTGTCAGCGTGCGAAAGGCTTCATTATTTTATAAGCTTGGGGTAGAAGGGGGAGGAGGGAAGCACACTACTGCACTGAAGTGAATGACTTTAAAGGAGAATTCCTGCCGGTTTTACCATGTAATTGACGTAGCCTCTTACTGCAGCAGGGGTCGCCGGCGACCCTATTCACTTGCTGAACATGCTTAACTACATCATAACAACATTGCTGTGACATTACAGAGAGCCATAGTGCTGCGCTAAGGGGTTGAAAGGAGAATGGGTTTGTTAACATTTTTTTTAGATGTGTATAGTTCTTCTTTATTCTTTTTTTATTATTCATAGTTCTTTTTTTAATATTATTATTTCATTATTTATTATTATTATTATTATAACATTTGGGAGGATACAGGGAAGCTCAGCGTTGGGCTGTAAATACACACCTTTGCATATTTTGAGTTTCCTGTTTGAATTTCCAGGGAAGGCGGATGCTGAACAGATCAGATCCCTGGACAGATATGGAAAACAGATGTGGGAGATGTGAGGATGCATTATTGTTTGACTGATTATGTATGTATTACAAATACAGAGCATTACAGTACATTTAATACCTTCACAGACGATGGTGTGAAGAAACAATAAGCTAGTAGCTGTAACTTCTAATACATGAAGTTTAATAAACACCCAGTTTATGATGATTTTAAGTGTTTATTTATATTTTGGGGACAATGCACTACACTACTGAAACTGCTTTGTGGAAGAAACATAAAGTATTTTGTTTGTTAATAGGAATGTACACACCGCATTGGACTACCTTTTTTTTTAAATTAACGGACCCCCGAACCTCATCTTAAGCCTCCAAACACCCCCCTTGACTTCACCATACACCTGCCAACGTCCCCTTAGTGTTCGAAAATAAAATAGACATAAGGCCTTTACACACTAGGGCGGTAAAGCGTCGCGGAACGGACACGATTTTTACTGGCGTCTTTGAAAATACATGGAAACATATCTGTCCTTACACACCAACTGGCGGTAGTTGGGCTGCATTTGGAAAATAGAACTAGAGCGTATTTTTAGCGCCGGCGCCGGCGGTGTCTCATTCAAATGAATGACAAAGTAGAAAGCTAGCTGGCTGTAGGGGGGGTTTGAACAGGACTGGCCGCGCACGCCGACGCTGTCAGTGTGAAAGGCAGAGTAGAACACACCGGCCGAAACTAAGCAGAAAGGCCGCGTTCGTCTGGCGTCCGTTCCGTTCGGCTTTGGTATGTCTGACGCCTAATACCCCTCAATCGCAACTACGGCCAGATCCACACTAGAGCGTGGCAGGACGGCAGTGAGAAAATGGCTTAGCCTGGTAAACCAGCGCCACCCGCTGGACGCCGAAAATATTCAGCTGCGAGTGGCTCTGGCCTCGGATCGGAGAACGTTTTGAACACTGTGCCCTGAGTCTGGCAAAACCAATCACAACGTACGGATTTGTTTTGAATCAAAGCGAGCAGGGTTTTGAGGAAGTGACGACAAAGCTCGCAACACCGTTGGGAAAGCGCATCAACGGCAAAGATCGCCGATTGATCAGAGCGCCGGCACTGTTTGAAAAAAACAACAGGTTGTTCTCATCAACAATCTTCGGAGGTAACGTTCATCGGGGCCAGACTAAATTACTCCGGTCTCACATTCAGGCTGGTTTATCAGGCTAAAAATGGCTGCCTTTCAGCCCAGTATCGGGCGGTGTGTTGTTCAAATGCCTCTTGATCCGTTTGAATTCATAGGGGTAGGAGTAAAAAAAGCTATGCTTCATCCCACTCCTTTTCAGATGTTCTAAGTGGGGTTAAAGTTGGTTTCTTACCCCGCTTTTTTGGTATTACTTGTCTATTACTTTTTCTTTTAAGTTTGTTGATTCTCGCTTGTAACATCTGAAATAAATCATCATCATCACCATCATCATCCACCCCCCTAAATTGTATTATTTAAAAAAAAAAAAACCTCACAGGAAAATCAAAAGAATAATTAACATTAGGCTTATTGAGATGCGCAACAGTGCATGCTTTGCAGCAACTCACATCAAACAAATGAAAGACTGATGCTCGTTTTTGTTGAGGTGGACAGGCTGCGTCATTGCCATGGTTACCCAGAACGAGTTTGACAAGGCTGTGTGACAGTGGAGACAGCAAAATGGCTACGTGGTCACATGATTCGTCATAGCATCAGCAAGTACTCTTACAGATTTAATTACAACACTGTCGATGTGATATTATATGGTTTCAACTTTGTAATATCGTATTTCTAATGTTGTAGTTACATCTGTACTTCTACTTCTACTTTATACAGCTCTGTCAGCTTGCAGACTAAGCTCTCCAGGTTCATCAAAAACACAACTGGCATCACACTGTACAGGGGCATCTGCAAAGCAGTGCTCTTGTGGTATGCAAACTGTAAAAGCTGTTCCAGTGAACCAATTAGTTCCCCTCTCAGTACACTAAGTACACTCATACACAGTCAGCAGCCTGTAGTCTGGCTACACACCCACTGGGTTTATTCACTCACAACACACAAGAAACATTCCTGCAGTGTCTGTATTTTACAAAAGTACTTTTTAATCTTCAGCTACGACACTGCTACTGACGGCCAGGCTAATTTTTTCAGGAGAGACGGGAAGCTTGGACAGGTGAGTACATTTACCGTACATTTAAAATATATTATAATAAGATATTTATAAGCACTATGAAATTGTCTACATTTCCACTGCATCAGTGTAAAGCAATATGATGTTGGCTAAAGGCTATTTATTTTGACTGAAGTGGTGATTGGTCACCGCTCATCTGTTTAGGAGGTGCAGGATTCAGTTGAGGTTTCTGTATGAAAAGGAGACACACTTCAGGTGTTACACCACAGGTGCCACTAATGAAGTAGGCTATACACGTATTAACCACAAGCACTGTTTGTTTACACTCTGCCAGATGATGGTCTAACCGCAGAAATACACCAGCGGCGATCTGAGCGAGTCGAGCAACGGAAGTAATTGACTTTGTATTGAGTCGTCCGACAAAAGCGATTCTGGAGACTAGAGCGATTTGCAGTTTGAAGTTGAAATCTTTTCAACTTTCTATGACGCGGTTCGGCGACAAGCCGCGACAGCCAATGACTTTATAGCCTTCTGCCTGTACGGACATACTCTAGTCTCCTCAATCGCTCGTATCGCTTGCTGCTACACTATGTCGCTTGAATCGCATCGCGCCTGGTCTATTCGCGCGGTAAAGCTTGCAAGTCCAGTAAAGCTTCTCTGCACAAAGAAAAGACCTGAAGTGTGCGGATTGTCTCCTTTTTATATAGACTATTTTTATTTTTAAATGTAAAATCTGTAAAATATCTGCCCCCACAGCATAGCTCATTTGTCTTTGACACATTAAGCTCTAAGGAAAGTTCTACAAAAGTTTGGTTCAAATTGTCAACTACCTCCTGGTAGCGAGTTGGAGCGTCAGGGTCAGACATACTGTATGTGCCATTAAAGCCGGGCATACACTGTGCGATATTTTCAGTCGTGGGTATTAAGCTCCTGCTCACACTGCACGAGGAAATTTCGCGATTGAAAAGTTAGTATCTCACGAATCACGCACTCACACTATACGAGCTGACGGTCGGATGTGAGCAGAATGGTCCGACTGTGCGACATGACACGCGTGTTTCCCGGGGCTGCAGATTAGGGAACATGTGCACCTGAGGTGGAGATGAGGACGCGCTCAAGCGCGAATCACACGGCCATATTAATGTGTGCATGTTTAGTGTCAAATCGGGCCGTAGCATTGCTGTAACTGTGAGAATTACTCACGAGGCGCGACCAGGATTTCAAACAGTTTTGATTTTCTTATGACCCTACGATTGCACGATCGTGAGGTGAAATCGCTTGTCGTTACCCCATGTACACTACACGATGCAAGACTCACGACTGACCTGTGATTGAGCAAGAAATCGGCCCGACAAATCGGTGCAAAATTGGGGCAAAAGTCGCACAGTGTAGGCCCAGCTTAAGGCAATGGACATGGTGGTATGATTATGAACTGTGCTTATGTACTTTGGAAGCGTGGACAAACACACCAGTTCCATGTGGATATGTTGTAATCTACGTGGGGGACTGCAGATATTGTTTGATGTTGGGTCTGCATTAGCATGACTGCACAGTTAGTTGCCACCCTAGTCTACTCCCCTGTCCCAACTTGAATACTGTGTACTCAGTGTAGTTATAGCACACACAGTGCAGCAAAGTCGATCGTCTTTCACCCGATAACAATTTATCGAACCACTGTGACGTGAAATACAGTATGAAGGGCAATACTGTATGAAACTGAAAGCAGAAACTGATTGCTGTGTAGAGAGAGGAATGAGTTGTGTCAGTGGGGTAATCACATGATAATCTTCAGGTGCTCAGTGATGTACTGTACAAGACGCGATATTTTTTTTTTGATATGTGCCTAAACCTAAACCTTCCCTAAACTTAACCTGTCAGGAAAGCAATGTTTCTGATTCTTTACTTTTGCCAAGAACGGCGAAATAAGTAAGGTATTGGCGAATTTGTTGCGAAGACCAAAAACCAAAGTTGTATCAGTTGCCTTGTTTATATCGTGACGATTTTAAATCCGATTTAACTCACTTAAATTTTGAATAAAGCTTAAAGGAGAATTCCGGCCAGTTTGGATTAATATCCCATCTTGGGTGGACCGAGGGAAAGGGATGAAAGGCAAAACCGCGAGAAATTGTCATGCCTGCTGCGCAAAGTTGTTCAATTGCGCTGTTTTCGGTTAAAACCTGACCCTTCGGGCACGTAATTGACCTGTTTTAAAGCTCCTAGCGTGCATTAAAACCCTTTTGAACGCTTTGGCCGTGGTGTGTGGGTCCATACAAGTCGATCTAGTGGTTCACATTTCCATTAGGTAGCATAGGTACGATACAACAGGAGTTTTCGAAAGTGGCGCACCTACCTCTTTCAGCTTCCGCCTTCCAACTACGTCCGCAAAATGGTTCGCCAAAGTGATACTTCATAGTAATCCATTTTATTTTTGTCCACCAAAGACGAGCCACAAGAAACATATTCACATGTTTTCATGCCCTGAGTTGTTATTGTCGCGCAGATTCACTTCTCTGTCACTGAACGCAGTGTAGTGACGTCACGGTGTCACATGACTCCTGGAAGGAACGCCATTCGCTCTTCCAGTTATTATACTTAAGCGAGAAAGAGAGGCGCTGTCGTAATATACTGTTTGATATTTTGAGATGGATCCTCCGTTGGGGTAGTTCAATTGAAGAGTTTGGTGGCTATGGTTATCTTTTTCGAACCAGAATATTTGTTACAGATAAAGAATTATTCCTTCCAGGAGTCATGTGACACCGTGACGTCACTACACTGCGTTCAGTGACAGAGAAGTGAATCTGCGCGACAATAACAACTCAGGGCATGAAAACATGTGAATATGTTTCTTGTGGCTCGTCTTTGGTGGACAAAAATAAAATGGATTACTATGAAGTATCACTTTGGCGAACCATTTTGCGGACGTAGTTGGAAGGCGGAAGCTGAAAGAGGTAGGTGCGCCACTTTCGAAAACTCCTGTTGTATCGTACCTATGCTACCTAATGGAAATGTGAACCACTAGATCGACTTGTATGGACCCACACACCACGGCCAAAGCGTTCAAAAGGGTTTTAATGCACGCTAGGAGCTTTAAAACAGGTCAAATACGTGCCCGAAGGGCCAGGTTTTAACCGAAAACAGCGCAATTGAACAACTTTGCGCAGCAGGCATGAAAATTTCTCGCGGTTTTGCCTTTCATCCCTTTCCCTCGGTCCACCCAAGATGGGATATTAATCCAAACTGGCCGGAATTCTCCTTTAACTCCACTTTAAAAACATAATGTACACACTTACCGAACCGGAATAAAGTTTATTCGGAATTAAAATTAAGTCAGAATAAAGTGGGTGATTTATTCCTCTTTTAATTCTGAATAAACACGTTCCTCTGTCATTTAACCTTTTATTCCACTTCCATAACAACAATTCCGGTCGTTCCACGCATGCTCATTGGCCACACGATGGCGCAAGACCCCATGTTCTTTGCTTCCATGAGAAAAAATGGCAGACTTCTGGTCGATTTCTTACATGAAAGTTTTTTCTAAGTGCATACATATACATACATATATTGATGTAAAAATGCACCACGAACTGATGAAGCACAACAAAGTTTCTCCACATTACCCTTTGACCACTTGTTTTTCTTAGCTAGCCGGGTAAGCTAACATTAGCATTTTAAATCATCCACACCACAGGAACATGTTTTACCCAGGCTGAGGTAATTATTTGATGTCTGAAGATGACCTGCCTTCCCTTTAGGACAGGGAGGTAGGCCTACTGGAGGTTGGCGACCACGCCTCCACGCCTTATTTGGCTCGCTCAGCACGTGTTTCCTCTTGTCCAATCGAAATGTTTTGTTTTCCTCAGATGTTTATTCAGAATTAAGTGAAAGTGCCATGTATACACGTAGCAAAATTATTTTAAATCTGATCTATTTAAATCTGAATTATTAATTCCGATTTAAAATCATCATGTAAACCAATAACATGAAAATCTTCAGGTGCTCCAAAAATGCATAATGCGAGGTAGGACCTTCTCTCTCGACCTCACAAGACTTCAACTGACACATTATGAAGGAGTGATGAAATGTGAGTCTGAGCGCGCTAATGTTAATGTTATGCTTTGGTTTGTCAACAGACAGAGAGGCAAGTGGCAAGAGAAATGGAGGTGTTCAGAAACCAGACAAACAACAGCATGGAAGAACTCAGCATGGACAACCAGACCAACGCATGGTGTCCTTACATCCCGAATGATGATCCGCATGCGCTATTCACCATCATGGTACTCTGCTGGATCGTCTTCTTTCTCGCCCTCCCTGGAATATGCTTTGCCCTGCACAGGCTGTCCACCCTGGTCAACGCTGATCAGGTTGCTCCCGTATACGTTATAAACTTGCTGATTTCTGACCTACTTCAAATCTCCACCAATGCCATTTGCACCACACTAAAGGCACAAAGCATTGATGACCATTGTTATATAGTTAAAATTATTTGGCACTTTTACATATTTGGAGTGCAAGCTAATGTGTTCTTCATGGTGTACATAGCAGCGGAGAGATACATCATGATTGCTCATGCTGTCTGGTACATGAATATCAAGAACTTCAGGACAGCAGCCGCCGTGTCAGTCACAATCTGGACTTTCTCTGCTGTCATATGGACCATCTCCTTTGTATTTAGATTGGCACCATTTATTCTGCTTCCAGTGCTTCTTCTACCATACCTTCCTGTGCTCTTCTTCTTCGTGGGCTCGTGGCGAGCGCTCTCCAGGACCACAGTGCCCCCTGCTGACCAGCGGCGTGTCATGGCGGTGTTGGCCTTGGTGCTGTGCATGTACTCAGTGCTATTCCTGCCTGTTGTTTGGGTGCAGATTGTGATGTATATAACCAAAAGCAGCACTTTCACAACACCTATGCATTCGGGGGAGATCCTGGCATCGCTGAATCCCCTGTTTGACCTGCTGTTCTACGTCTTCATGCGTCGTGATGCTAATGACCTCTGCAAACCCCTAATGTGCTGCTGAGCTGTTCCTGTACAGTAAAGCCAATTGTCAAGTGCCATAGGACAGTGATTCACAATCTTTTTGTCTTGCGTATCCCTTTAGCCTTTTTGTCATACCTTTGCTCACAGATTTAGAAGCGAAGATATCAATAAAAAGCTTTGGTCATAGCATGGGCCTAGGCCTACATAGCATAGGCCTACCGTAACTTAAGCTTAAGTGTGCCAGAATCTACCAAATTCACACGACAGCGGCACTTGTTGCTCTGCATGTGTACAGATTGACTGAACCCCGCACGTGGTAGCATGTGGGGAAAGCAAGAATCATAAGACGCGTTCCTTCCCAGAGCAACGACCGCGTCCAGCCCACATTGCACGCCAGTCATAACTTTGCAGACATCAAATAAGCAAACTATTTATCTTGTTAAAAGACCGGTCGAGGAAGGCTGGGGTGCAAAAGCGGAAAAGTAATTATCCTCCCTTGCCGTCTATATTTTTAAATGACAGTCTTTTTAATTGCGGAAAAATGGCCCTCCCTAATTAATATTACAATTGCTGCTTTAAAATACAACTCAAAAGCTACAAATGTGCACGTGAGCAAACTGATGCTTCTCTGCGAAGACTTGCCTTGCCTTGTGCAAGATCGCGCTTCCACATGACACATCTGAGAACAAGTAAAACAACATGTCTCAAATTTGTGCAAATTAGGGCACTATGTACTATGCACTACGTAGCGCGCACTCACTGTGCTGAAACGTAGTGCCAGGATGTTTGCGAGCTCGGTGGGAATAAACTTTCAGGAGGCTCCGTGCATAGCTGACAAAAGGGCATGCACAGGTGCTTTTTGCCAGCCCCTCTCGCACTGCACTGAAATGCACACAAAATAAACAAACATCACATAGTCTTAATAACAAAGGCTGGCACGGTTTTACCTCATTATTCTATTACATATTATGCGTTCTGTAGATGTTTCAACACACTTTAAAAAAACCACTATCGCCAAAGAGGGTGAAGTAATAAAGAGGCTTCGAAACCCGCCCAGCCAATGCAAAAGTGTCAAGTTGGGTCCCCTAAGGGGGCGTTGTCCCCTCCTTCTTCTTGTACTTTTGAGGTGTTTGCAGGAGAAGTGCGCTACCGCCATCTACAGCGCTAAGGGGACTCCATTTATTCTCAACCTCAGGATTCCGAAGGTCTCCTAACCGAAGGTCTCCTAAAGGGGCGTTCACCCGACAGAAAGTGGATAACAGAAATGAACTAGAATGACGTATCTCTGTCTAGAGTATCTCTGCTATCGCCCCCTCCCCTTCCATGACCATGTTGCCCGCGCCCCCCAACAGCTCTCGAACACCCACAGGGGGGCACTGGCGCCCACGTTGAGAAACGCTAAAATAGGGACATGGAGAGGGAAAGGCTTTTGTAGGATATCAATGCATCAACAAAGTGCTATAGTCTTATTACACCTTTCATTTTAGTGCCCATTTTGTACCTGCATACAAAAAATCCTACACAAAAAATCCTCCTTTGCATATTTTGAGTTTCCTGTTTGAATTTCCAGGGAAAGTGGATGCTGAACAGATCAGATGTCTGGAAAGATATGGAAAACAGATGATGGCTATGTGAGGATGCATTGTTGTTTGTGTATTATTTCCTGGATGAAAACATGTGTAACCTCTTTAAACATGTTTTAAACTAAGCCTCTAATACAGACATCCTTTTAACCCATTCTTTTTTTTTTTTTTTTTACTTATTCCTTTATTCATTTATTATACAGTATACTTATGGTCATATACTGTACATACTTATACATGACTTATACAACTTATACTATACAGTATATATGCCAATTTTATGTAATTTTCTGTCATTAATTTAAATCAAAACCTGTTTAAGTGCATTATACTGTATTGTGCAAATAGTGTACTGTTTCATACAGAACAGCAGGAGTAAAATTATCTTTCTAAAAAGGTGACCAAGCTGATGTAATCATTTATACACTATATTTTTATTAATTTGATTAATTCCATATTTCTGTAAGGGGTGTAGGTGACATTCATGTGAGTGATTTGTCTGTATTTATTATCTATATGAGTTTGTTCATATGTTTTAATGCTTTATATCCTTCCGGGGGGTTGGTACAATGCATGGAATGGCAACACTTACGTTTTAATTGTACTGTATATGGTCCCTAATAAAATTTAAATCGAATTGAATCAAATTGATGTTGCCAGGTGTGCTCTACATTTAGCTGTTGCTCAGGGTCCCAACAAAGGAGTATGCTAGATTTGACCTCTCCTCCTCCTGTGACTGAGCAGCTATATATCTCCTCCTCCCCCCTCTGTGGTCATTTCTCCGTTCATCTCCATCTACCTGAATAGTGCCTTTGTGCATGGTGTAGGCGTGGGGAAAGCATGCTTAGACTTCACACACTAGGTGCAGTACATGATACTGAAAGGGTTTACATCTTAGATGTATATTAGACTTGGCTGTGAAGAGTCATCTAGAAGCACAGCTCCGGATTCCCCACCATCCTACATAAACGAAATGACTAAGCGTTTTAGATGAAAGGTGAAACAAGTTCAAGTTCAAGTTCAAGTTTATTTAGCCATATCAACAGTATAAAAATACAGTTGTTAGGAAACATGGTAAAGGTGGATCCAGTTTGGCTGGAAATTCACACTTCTCACTGCTGCTTCATGTGTTGCCAAGCAGGGGAGGAAGAAACAGATGAACACAGAAACAATCAGTCAACAAATAATCACCAGGTGACACCAATGTATGAAAGTACAGTCCCAGGAAAAAGTTTGTACACCCTTTGAAATTTCTTACATTTCTGTCAAAATTGATCATAAAACATGGTCTGATCTTCCCGGAAATCTCAAGAAGGAACAATCAGAGTCTGCTTTAATTAATTCCACCCAAACATTTACATGTCATCATATTTTTATTGGTCATAAGGCCACAACATTCACAGGAGAGCAGGGCATAAGTAAGTACACCCTTGCATTAAGTGGGTTTTAGCCCTCAGTTAGTTGCAATATCATCAACCAGACTTGTCCTGTAGTTGCAGATCAGATTAACAAAACAATCTGTTTGTATCTTGTCTCCCTCTTCTTTAGAGAACTGCCTCTCGTCAGCAAGGTTTGTGGGATGTCTGGAGTGCATAGCTTTCTTGACTTCATGCCATATAATCTCAATTGTTTTTTGTCAGCTCTTTGACTGAGCTATTTCAGAATNTGTATTTCATTATTATGAAGCCATTATAAAAGTTGATTTGCTTCTAAAGTATGGGTTGTTGTCACATTTCAGGACCCATACTCTTGTGTGCTTCAACTGTGTGACAGACTTCCTCACGTTTTTTTCTGTAAAATATCACAATAAACTTGAGTTTATTGTTTCACTGATAATAGCAAACTGTCAAGGGCCTAAGGCAGCAAGGTAGCCGCATATAATGATTCTCCTGCCACCATGCTCAGAAGAGGAGATGTAACCAAGAATAGCTTAAAATGGGATTCATTCTGCCAATCTAAAATGAATGGGGTTTCTGTCCAAAAAAAATATTGCTGCACCTTTGAGGTTTGCGAAAAAGCATTTATATGCTTCATAGAATTACTGCAAAATATTCTGTAGACCAACGTTGAAACCAAAGTTGAATTGTTCAGGGGAACACACAATGTCATGTTTGGAGGAGAACTGGAGAACCACACCTTCACCAAAACATCATCTCCACCTTTGAGTATGGTGGCTGGAACACCATTATATGCGGCTACCTTGCTGCCTCAGGCCCTTGTCAGTTTGCTATTGTCAGTGGAACAATGAAGTTTATTGAGATATTTCACTGAAAAAGTTGAGGTAGTTTGCCACACAGTTGAAGCACACAAGAGGATGGGTGCTGAAATGGGACAACAACCCATATTTTAGAAGCAAATCGACTTTAGAATGGCTTCATAATAATGAAATACACATTCTGGAATAGCCTAGTCAAAGCCCTGACAAAAAAACAATTGAGATTATATGGCACAAAGTCCAGAAAGCTATGCACTCCGGACATCCCACAAACCTTGCTGATGAGAGGCAGTTCTCTGAAGAAGAGGGAGACCAGATACATCCAGATTGTTTTGTTAATCTGATCTGCAACTACAGGAAACATCTGGTTGAGGTTATTGCGACTAACATAGGGTTAAAACCTATTCAATGCAAGGGTGTACTTACTTATGCCTTGCTGTCCTGTGAATGTTTACATCTTATAGCCAATGAAAATATAAAAATTTTAAATGTTTGGGTTGAATTAGTTAAAGCAGACTCTGGTTGTTCCTTCTTGTGATTTCCGGGAAGATCAGACCATGTTTTATGACCAATTTTGACAGAAAGGTAAGAAATTTCAAAGGGTGTACAAACTTTTTCCTGGGACTGTATATTTACTTTATTATTATACGAAAGTTGTGGGTTGTCTGGTGGATCTTTATATGTCTACACATGACAGCATTGCATAGAACACATGAATATCTGCAAATTATAACTGACATCCCATTCGATTACACTCACTAGTTTAGATGAGAAACAGGTGATACAAAGCACAACCAACCACACCCCAGAAACCACTTTTGTGTACTATCAGTGAACAGTATATTTAAATAAAATAAGAAGTTAAATTAAAACACTTATGCAGCAGTGTGAAGTGAAATATGTGGCATTTACATGTCAGTGAAGGGTTTAGATGAAAACAGGTGGTAGCAATATCAACCAAACCCCGTATAAAACACCAGGTGGCACCAATGTATAATATCTAGGGCTACATACATTATTATATCCCCGAAACGCGGAGCGTCGGGGATGTAATGGTTTTGCGTGCACCGCCGCCGCCGCGTCCGCCGCCGCCGCCGCCGCCGCCGCGTCCGCCGCCGCCGCCGCCGCGTCCGCCGCCGCCGCCGCCGCGTCACGTTTTTCGTGTTAACGCGATAACTTTTGAACGGATGTTTGGATTTGTCCCAGATTTGGTGTGTTAATGCTCTAGGGCAGGTTCATGAACTGATTCGAGTTTGGAGGTCAACACTTTCAAGATGGCTGAATTCAAGATGGCCGAATTTTTGTGTGGCCCATAACTTCTGACTGGGTGGATGGATTTCTCCCAGATTTGGTGTGTTAATGCTCTAGGGCAGGTTCATGAACTGATTCGAGTTTGGAGGTCAACACTTTCAAGATGGCTGAATTCAAGATGGCCGAATTTTTGTGTGGCCCATAACTTCTGACCGGGTGGATGGATTTCTCCCAGATTTGGTGTGTTAATGCTCTAGGGCAGGTTCATGAACTGATTCGAGTTTGGAGGTCAACACTTTCAAGATGGCTGAATTCAAGATGGCCGAATTTTTGTCTGGCCCATAACTTCTGACCGGGTGGATGGATTTCTCCCAGATTTGGTGTGTTCATGCTCTAGGGCAGGTTCATGAACTGATTCGAGTTTGGAGGTCAACACTTTCAAGATGGCTGAATTCAAGATGGCCGATTTTTTTGTCTGGCCCATAACTTCTGACTGGGTGGATGGATTTCTCCCAGATTTGGTGTGTTCATGCTCTAGGGCAGGTTCATGAACTGATTCGAGTTTGGAGGTCAACACTTTCAAGATGGCTGAATTCAAGATGGCCGATTTTTTGTCTGGCCCATAACTTCTGACTGGGTGGATGGATTTCTCCCAGATTTGATGTGTTAATGCTCTAGGGTAGGTTCATGAACTTATTCGAGTTTGGAGGCCAACACTTTCAAGATGGCTGAATTCAAGATGGCTGAATTTTGGTTTGGCCCATAACTTCTGACCAGTTGGATGGATTTGTCCCAGATTTGGTGTTTCAATGTTCTAGGGTAGATTCATGAACTGATTAGATTTTGGAGGCCAATAATTTCAAAATGGCGGAATTTTCATTTGGCACATAACTTCTGACTGGGTGGATTGATTTGCCCTGTAACACTTTATTTTAAAGGTTCACCCTTTCAGTGGATCTACCACATTAGGTACAGTGTAATAACCAGCATAATGTATTTAATACCATGTAACAACAGTGTAATACCAGTGTAACAATATGCAATTCCTGTAATACCACTTACACACAAATACATGATGTAAGTACAAGATTGGTACATGGTGTTACACTGGTATTACATGGCATTAAATGTTGTTGCACTGGTTATAACACTGTACCTAATGTGGTATATTCACTGTAAACCATTAAAACAGTGTTACCATTTGCCCCATTTTTTTTTTCCTCATTTTCACAATAGTCATTTGGTTTTAAGCCTATGCATGTCATTGATCTATGTATATATATTAAATATATTTCTTTAATATTTTGTATTTATCATATACGTTTATGAAAAGGTGGACGGGAGTGGTAGGAATGATGGGGGACTGGAAGCGTTGCGTTTCGGGGATATACCTTAAGCAGTCGAAGGCGACTGCACAGGCAGTCTAGTTATAACATGAAAGATGGGTTCTCTGGTGGATATTTATATATATACATTCTTGCGACAGCATGGCAAAGATGAAATGAATACATCTGCAACCAAGACAGAAATGCATCAGCTGTTCTCAGCCTTGTTTGGTCTGGGTCTCCATTGTGACATAGGCTATCATATGTAGTGACCATACACATTTATTTCCTCCAGACATTACGTTACACTAATTGACAATATTTTGTCATTTTTTTTCACCACTAGATAGATATTCCAGGCAATTACATGTGGGGTCCCAACCCCAAGGTTACTGGAAATATTAAATGACACTGGAGGGTTTAGATAACACGTGGTATCAAACACTACCAACCCGACCCCAGCAACCACTTTCATTTACATGTATAGGATATATTCAAATAAACAAAGATATTGCTATAATAAAAAGTGTTTTTTGTTTGTTTTGTTTTTTTGCAGTGGTAACAAAACTGGCATTACATTTGCACTGAAGGTTTTAGATGAAAACAAGTGACCAAGCCCACCCCATCAAGAAGTTTTATTGAATAATATTTAGAGATGCACTGGATCCGGTTCCGATTCCGGATCCGGCAGAATCCTCAAAATCAGGATCCGGTGCATCTCTAGTAATATTACAATGAATAGGATAATATCTTAAAGAAAAAATAGTAATTGTGTTGGCTTGACGTACCAACACAAACAATTGGTCTTAATGTTGATAACAAAGCAACAAAAATCAATACACCTTCCTTTCCAGAAAAGAAAATAATAATAGTATCAATTAGGGCTGGGTTCAAAAGATCGAATCGTGATCCAATATCGGATTCATGTTTGAAAAGTGTGATATCGATTCACAACTTTTTGGATCAATCTTTTGCAGATGATTATGGGTGCTATTTTCTCAAGCACATCCAGTAGCTCTCTTCCACATTCATGTAGGCTACCATGGTATTTCATGTTTGTGTGGGCATCAACAGCTGAGATATTTAGGTTTTTAAAGCCAGCCTTAGAATTCTATGTATGGGCAATGGGTTGAAGTAACAACCCAGCAATACAGAAGATCAATATTGAATGGAATCGGACCGAATCGTGGATCGAATTGGATCGTGACCGTCTGGGTCGGAATCGAATCAATCCAGGAAATTTGGATCAATTCCCAGCCCTAGTATCAATAGTATCATAGTATCAATATGTCAGTAAGGGGGTCATTGACAAAATCCGGAACTCATCATCTTGTGCTCGTTTGAGTGTGATTCCGTTTAAAATTGTTCAGAGATTACAGCCGTTTACTTCAAAACTATCTAAAATATACCCTGACATTGATGATGCATGTTTGAAAGCTGGTACACCCTGCAACGTCTCTCATATGTTTGCTCTCCAAACTCAATACTTACTGCAATCCTATAGGCCTATTCAAAATCCATACTCTCAGACGTATTAGGTGTCAGCCGTGATCTTTACAAACTTACTTTCCCTTCCTTTTCCACTAATAACCACCTTTTGGTTTTCCTTTTATCTGTGTGTTTGATTTTAGTTATTGTTTTCTTCCCCTAGGTCTGTCTCTGTTATGCCTAAAAAAGAATAATACAAAAGAGCAAAAAGAGGCATATTAGCAACATTTGATAAGAGAGCATTGTAGTGGTACCAGATTACACAACATGGACTCCAGTCACTTCTATAACCACATTGCCACTGCCTCACAGAGTATGGTTATTATTTCTCCTAACACACCAGCAACATGTATGCCAGCAGCAGCTCCAAATGCAGCCCCAGCAGAAACTAGAGAAACAATAGCAAGTCTTTTCAATCTTTCAACCTTTGGAATACAACTAGGTGCTATACAAACACATAACAGACCAGTCAGAACCATAACTACTCCTATTAAAGCTGTAAAACCAGGACCAACAGCCTTAAGGTAATCAGCATACACTCTAACAGCCACAGGCACTCCTGCTCCAACAGAAGCTCCACCAATAATTACAATTGCCTCAATACGTATGCCTATGTCATCAAACACCTCAAATGGAGCTTTAACAGTAAAGCCTCCTGCTAAAATTGCAGCTCCAGCTTTAGCAGCAATCGTAGCACCAGCCAAAGCAGCAGCTTTCAGTGCAACTGCAGAACCCAGAGTAGCAGGTCTTGCATTAGCAACATTAGCAACTGCAGCTAACATAGCAGAGGAACCAGCGAATAGAGCAGCAATTACACTGACATCTACAGCTCCAGCTCCAGCTCCAGCTTCAGATCCAGATCTAGATCCAGCTCCAGATCCAGATCCAGATCCAGATCCAGATCCAGATCCATACATGGATGCAGCTCCAGACACTACTGCAGGGGCAGTCATTACTACAAATGCAATTACATAAACCCCTAGAGCTACACAGAATGTTACAGGTCCATGTCTAGCTGCAGCTCAAGACCAGCTGAAAGAGCAGCAACACCTCCAAAACCAACAACAGGTACAGCTAAAGCTGCAACTACAGCTACAACTACAGCTGCAGCAAGATCTTTTGTACCTCCAGTAAGAGCAGCAACAGCCCCAACAACAGATCCGATAAAAGCCACTATAGCTCCTCCTTCTGTACCTCCACTAGCAGCTCCAATCCCACCTCCAATACCAACTGCTGTAGCAAACGGACGGAGATACTTCTGTTTCCAGCCTTTGGCCTTGATGCAGTAGCTTCCTCCATTCCTCTGCACCATTCTCTTGATCTTCTCCAGCAGCTCTCTGACCTGAGAGGGATCCTCGTCTCTGTTGTTGAACATGTGGTATCCAACACCATAGGGAAATGGATTTTGACGAATGAACTCCTCTGCAGCGACTCCATCTGGCAGTTCATCTGCACGGGTGAAGAGGACGATGGTGTAACGTGATGCCTCTTCCCCAAACATCCGTTGAAGATTTTGCACTTGACGCTCTACTTCAGTAAATATTTCCAGTGGCATCACAAGTAGGAATGCATGTGGACCAGGTGCACTATAAGAGATGCATTTAGAAATCTCAGTGGAATTGGGCCTTGTGCTCCCTGGAGTATCCACCACGGACACTGGTGTACCTTCAAACTCTCCTCTTTCCTCTTGGCAGGTTAAGGTCTCAGATTCCCAGGATCGCTGGATCGTGAATGCCCTTTTCCCTAATATGGTGTTTCCTGTTGCACTCTTTCCAGATCCACTGTCACCAACAAGCACAATTCTTAACTCCTCTGGCTGGCTCTGTTGGAATATTTACAAAATGTTTACACAATTATATTTTTATTTGAAAAGTATTCTCATTTTCTAAATGCATGTGTACTATCTATACCCATAAATGACTGCGAAGGCGCAAGTGTAAAACTGTGGTCTAAAGCAGAGACATGTAAGCGAAAGCCCACCTGGTGGGCCGGGAGTCAAACCGGCAAACTTTGGGCTACAAGTCTGACGCCCTAACCACTTACCCATGACTGCCCGTAATAACATTCTGAAGCAAAAAGAAATATACATATTATGGCTGTTCTTGTCAGACCTGTTTTTAAGGCGTCATCTTACAGGCAAAGATTGGGAGATATGTGGCCAGCAGTACATGCGTAATGCAGTGGAATTCTTTTGAGGAACTGGAATACCTCTTCTGCAATTTCATTATCAACCTGTCTCTCCACTATCTGAACATAACAAACAGTCGTTGCAATATCAGACAAGAAGCAGGAAACACATAGCAGAAAAAATATACTGTGGGAGAGGAAAATAATATGAAATTCCTCTTAAAGGGGTATGCCACTATTTTGGGGCTTAATACAGTTTAAATCGTTGGCCAGGGTTTATAAAGGTGGTAAAGTGTCTTATTTTTCATGTAAGCCGTTGTCTTGCTTTAAGACAAGTTAAAAGAGGGAGCATGTCGCTAAGCTAGTGAAAGTCAATGGATCCGTGTAGCATTGCATGCCTTGACTTTCACTAGCTTAGTGACATATTAACATGTATTATTGTTTGCTGGTTGAAGCAATAACAAACATTGCTTTGACAATATAGGTTTTGCACAATCCCAGTGCAGAAAGAGTTCAATTATTCAATGAATATTTCAATGCGTTGTTGTACTTCTGCATCTACAGTATGTATGTGTGTGTGTGTGTGTGTGTGTGTGTGTGTGTGTGTGTGTGTGTGTGTGTGTGTGTATGTATGTATGTATGTATGTATGTATGTATATATGTATGCATGTATGTATGTATGTATGTATGTATGTATGTATGTATGTATGTATGTATGTATGTATGTATGTATGTATGTATGTATGTATGTATGTATGTATGTATGTACTGTATGTATGTATGTATGTATGTATGTATGTATGTATGTATGTATGTATGTATGTATGTATGTATGTATGTAGCCTATGTATGTATGTATGTATGTATGTATGTATGTATGTATGTATGTATGTATGTATGTATGTATGTATGTATGTATGTATGTGTCGCAGGTAGGTGGCGCTCGTGTTTTCAAACGGCGCCCCCATTTACTAACCAAACAATTACCCTGGGGAGCATGCTATGCCTACTCAAGTATACCAGGACACCAATTTCAATGTTGACACAATCATATTTTATTTATTAAGACAAGCCTGTAAGGCGGGGGGGATTGTCCACGATCTGTCCAAATCTCAGAGAGGGTTCAGCATCTAGTTCATGTCAGAGTCCAATAGTGGCATCCAGCTGGCTGGAGGGAGACCACGGCACGTCCGAGCGCAACTCGAAGCGAATCTGTGAGGCACATGAAGGGGAGCACAGTCAACTGTTCCAAGTCAGGTTTCCATTTAATATAAGAAGCACACAGCTCAGGTTGTCCCTGTGGTGAATCACACGCGAACACTGCACATCGTAGGCTACACTTCAAACCAGGTGATGGGTGGGCACTGCACACTATATCACGGCACACTATAATTAAGGGGACGACCACCATTGCTGGCGCTAGGGAGAGTTAGCAATCCTGACCAGAGTTCATCAGTTCACTTGCCATACCGGCCTGGAGCGAGAGAGACAGTCGGTGCGAGAGAGAGAGAGAGATAAAGAGAGAGTGAGCTGGAGAGAGAGCAAGAGCCTGGGACAGCATGCTTTCCGGCAGGCCACGGACACCAGGAGATAAAAGGGCACTTAACTTCAGCGAGGGAGGGAGCGTCCTCACCCCTCCTCCTGTCTTCATCACAACGGCAGAGATCCACCTGCATCCGGGTCGCGGTCTTCGGTCCATCCGCCGTCACGCTTCCACCCGTCCATTCGCAGGCTGCCGTGTCCAGATCCGTAGGATCATCTGTTCCATTCGATCTCGCTCCTGGTCCCGCACCGGCTACCGGCACACGTCCATCTCCTCCTGCAGCAGCTTCCCAGCGTGGATGGCTCGCTCTCCAGGCTCTCCAGGCTCTCCAGGCGTCTCCAGGCTCTCCAGGCGTCTCCGTCCTCCACCGGTCCTGCTGGAAGCTTTCTTCCTGTGCAATAAAAACATTTCCCCCAACCAGTGTGGCCCAATCACGATTTCCCTCTTCCCACCCCACACCTGTAGTTAATTATGTTACTTATCCCCAAGTTAATTGTGTCCAACCCAAAGTATTTTCCTTCTGTTTACATCCCCATTGCGCCACTGAAATGCGCCCCTAAGGGAACAAGCACAATATTTTTAGTTCCCTCCCCGACCAAACCTTGTCACCCCGTGACATCAAATGTAGTAAGGTGGACCTTTAGATGTTAGTTTTCCTAAAATAATGATCAAACTGATACTTGTAATTGCACGACTACGCCACTGGGGGACTGCCACCCCAGAATATATTTTGATTTCAACCAATAAGGCACAACAGGTTCGGATAGAATGGACAAGAGACGTACCTTTGTTTAAAAGGAATAACAATGTTTTCTTTATTAATACAATTGTAGTCAATTAAAACCCTGCGCCGCTGAGATAAAAACAGTAATGCACATTAGAACGGGGTTGGCTGCCACAGGATAAAAGGGGTTCACCGAGCTAGGCCAGCCGGGCAGGCTTACTAGTTGAGAATAAATTAGTTCACCACTCGTGCACAAAACCAAGGGCCTATGGTAAACGCCAGTCACACACACGCGCATAGGCTCACTACGCTATGTAAGTGATTAAATGACAATACGTGTGGATATCCACTACACACAGAGTAAATCCGTATAATCACACTCAAAACTACTAGTCTACTGTATGGCCGCCCGACTAGAGCAGCGTACATGGGCCTAGAACTGTGACAGCCAAACCCCGTACAATGACAAGTGACAAGCTAAAGCGGCGGACAGGCAAAAGAAAATGAAACAAACAAACAAAACAGAAAGGCTAAACAATTTCGTAAGGGCAAAACAGCGGTGAGCTAGTAGGCTACTGCCCACCGAACGTCACCATAAGACCCTCGATGATCCTCTGAGGTGTCTATGAATCAGGTGAACGAACAGACAGGTTAACAGTCAGGCACATATTACACAAAGGGTGACATAACAAAAAGGATCTTTAGAATACACGCTCACCTCTGCCACAACACCGACAAGGACTGCGTCCAGAATCGACTGGCAGGTAGGACGCCACGGGGATCTCTGGCTACTCAGCCTGGTAATTAAAAGAGTTTGTTTACTACACAACTTCTAAATGTTTGATAGCATCTAGAAATATAGTGGTGACACATACCTTACTCAAAATCAGCTGCAAGGCCACAGGGTAGGCCATCAGAATACTGGCGCACCGGGAGAGCTCCTAGGAGCCTTACTATCCCAGCTGATTTTATAAAAACAATGGCATTGTTGCCAATTACGCACTAGCCACTGAGCTACCAGGGATTCCCGTGACGTCATTAGTGTATGGCAACTGCTGAAGGACACACTACATTGCACTGGACAGTGCAACCTGTTACATTTTCCCCCAGCGTTTTTGTCGTCGTCCCGACGACACAACAAAAAAACAACACACTAATGACCAACCCCAAAAATACCCCGATGCAGGTTAACCATGGTACCGGGTCATGGGATCACCATTTCTTTCGCACGCACACACAGGCAGCTTTCACATTCACACATCGCAGGCAGACAGGTGCACTTTCACACGGCGCCCAACTGCAGACAGGCCAGGCAGAGAACTAGTGTCGCTCTGGACAAATCACACACTGGTGGGTCCACAGCACAAACACAGGGCAGACCCACCCATTCACACTGGTAGGTTACGCACAAGCATCTGGGAAGGCAGGTGCATAGCCTACACACAAGCAGATGCATTCAGACACAGGGAACCGTACGCACATGCACATACTCCATGGCATGCGTATCCGTACGCACACCCTCCTTGATCACCACTCACACTGACATTCCATTCTATGAAGTAAAACACAATTGGATCATCATCATCAAGGCGACGCACACACACATGCACACACATTGCAGGAGGACACAGTATGAACTTGAGGGAGTGGGCATGGGTGGCCAGCTCCTCACGCCCGGCCACACCCCACCCGAACAGCGAGTCCTCTGCTCTGGAGACGGCTGTCCTCCTGTGGGTTGACGTGGGGAAGGCCGTCCATTGCCCCCCCGCTGTGCTGCCGGTGATGGCTGTGCTCGGGATGGCGCTCGTACACCATCACAGTCCCGTGCAAAATGCCCCGGCTCATGGCACCGCCAGCATCTGATGGGGCTTGCCTGCGACCTTGGTGGAGACCGATGCAAAGCGTCCACCCACTGTGATATCTGTTGCAACTGCTCCTGTTGCCGCCTCATGGTGTTCTTTATCTCCCGCCACTCCTGGGAATCGTCTTCCATGTTGGTCAGGAAGGCCACGACAGTGCACAGGGAGATGGGGGAGATGGTCACAGCGCTCTGCTGCTCGGCACCCCACGCTGTGCCCACCGCTGTTTTGCCCCTAATTAAAACCAGCCTTTCAAAAAAAAAAAAAACCTCAAAACTAACAAAAGGACATGTCTCTTTGTTCCATCTATCTCTGCCGACTAGAAGCCAAAATGTAGTAAGGTGGACCTTTAGATGTTACTTTTCCTAAAATAATTATCATCAAGCTGATACTTGTAATTGCACGACTACGCCACTGGGGGACTGCCACCCCAGAATATATTTTGATTTCAACCAATAAGGCACAACAGGTTCGGATAGAATGGACAAGAGACGTACCTTTGTTTAAAAGGAATAACAATGTTTTCTTTATTAATACAATTGTAGTCAATTAAAACCCTGCGCCGCTGAGATAAAAACAGTAATGCACATTAGAACGGGGTTGGCTGCCACAGGATAAAAGGGGTTCACCGAGCTAGGCCAGCCGGGCAGGCTTACTAGTTGAGAATAAATTAGTTCACCACTCGTGCACAAAACCAAGGGCCTATGGTAAACGCCAGTCACACACACGCGCATAGGCTCACTACGCTATGTAAGTGATTAAATGACAATACGTGTGGATATCCACTACACACAGAGTAAATCCGTATAATCACACTCAAAACTACTAGTCTACTGTATGGCCGCCCGACTAGAGCAGCGTACATGGGCCTAGAACTGTGACAGCCAAACCCCGTACAATGACAAGTGACAAGCTAAAGCGGCGGACAGGCAAAAGAAAATGAAACAAACAAACAAAACAGAAAGGCTAAACAATTTCGTAAGGGCAAAACAGCGGTGAGCTAGTAGGCTACTGCCCACCGAACGTCACCATAAGACCCTCGATGATCCTCTGAGGTGTCTATGAATCAGGTGAACGAACAGACAGGTTAACAGTCAGGCACATATTACACAAAGGGTGACATAACAAAAAGGATCTTTAGAATACACGCTCACCTCTGCCACAACACCGACAAGGACTGCGTCCAGAATCGACTGGCAGGTAGGACGCCACGGGGATCTCTGGCTACTCAGCCTGGTAATTAAAAGAGTTTGTTTACTACACAACTTCTAAATGTTTGATAGCATCTAGAAATATAGTGGTGACACATACCTTACTCAAAATCAGCTGCAAGGCCACAGGGTAGGCCATCAGAATACTGGCGCACCGGGAGAGCTCCTCGGAGCCTTACTATCCCAGCTGATTTTATAAAAACAATGGCATTGTTGCCAATTACGCACTAGCCACTGAGCTACCAGGGATTCCCGTGACGTCATTAGTGTGGCAACTGCTGAAGGACACACTACATTGCACTGGACAGTGCAACCTGTTACATATGTATGTATGTATGTATGTATGTATGTATGTATGTATGTATGTATGTATGTATGTATGCATGGATATTCAATATTCTCGGAGCAGAAAGATTGTATAAATACACAGAATGAAGATGAGTTGATGTCGGCTACTTACTTCCATCTTAACTTCCCCAGGTTTGTCTCTGCAGATAGTTGATGATGTGTGCTGCCACTGCTCCAGTCCTGCTGTTGACTGGTTTGATTTGTATTTTGACTTTAGTGAACCTAGTCTCCTCCCTCTGTTACGTGTCGTCCGAGTGGAATGTCCTGCTTGCCAAAAATAGGGCATTTCCTAAAGTGTAGTGTAATATGACTTACGCAAGAGGACATTACACTTACATACCACCCTTGAGGGCAGAACCTCCATAGGATTCTTGGAGTTTGAGTCAACCCTGCTTTTGTAGTGGTGGGTATAGTAGTTTGTGCATCATTGAGAGAACAGTTTGAACTGGAATCACATTGGGTACAGTAGTTTGTGCATCATTGGGAGAACAGTTTGAACTGGAATCAGATTAAGATGTTTTTTTTTTTTTTTGGAACACTGAATCCTGTAAGGAATATACACGTACTGCTTTAGTATAGCCTTCAGATATATGAATCAGTCCCTAAGGTAGATTTCAAGGTGAGGGTCAAGGCCTTGCACTTATCGCAAGTAAACCATGGTATAGCTAATACACACGGGAAAGATACATGTGTTGTCGGGGGTCTCAATGCACTGTGCAAGTTCTATAAACACATGCATTTCTATCGTTTTGAAAATGACATGTACAGTATCTCTAATCCATCTATTGAATTTGGGTGGTGTTTTTTCATGCATAGTAAAAGTATGTATTGCAATTGAATAAGGGAAACAAAACAATAACTACATGGAAATTACTTAATGGAGAAGAACCACCTTTCCTTGTATGAAAAATGCAATTTTCACAGTCATAATGAATACTTAGAATTTGATGGCAGTGGTAAGTATTCATGGAAAAGGTAAGATTTGTGAATTGGCAGTATGACCTGTGGAAAAAAACTGCTAAGCGTTAAGGAGAGTGTGCCATCACCGGGTGAGACAGACTGGTGACAATCATGCTTTGTCATCTGGCCACACATGCATCATGTGAATCTTCGATAGACATCTGAGAGCCTAGCAGGTATCAGGAAGTGCTCACTGTGATAAACGTCATCAGACGTTTTTTTAGAAACAGTCAGTGAACAAATTAAATCAACAGATGACAGTATTATTTATTCATGACCTGTTTTGTCTGTCTATTTGTCTGTCTGTCTGTCTGTCTGTCTGTCTGTCTGTCTTTTTGTCAGCAGCATAATTCAAAAACCTGTGAACGGATTTGGATTAATGTTTGGAGTCGGTGGAAATGACCAAAGGAACAAGTGACAAAATGGTGGCGATCCGGATCACCAGTGTTTAAATTGGCTTTTGGGAGGTGGGGGAGCCCTTCACTTGCGGTCAAAATAGCTTTTTTTACATCGTCCCATCAGGCAAATACATGTATTATGTATATGAAGTTATTGCCTATAATTAATTTCATACATGAATCAATGTATTACTCAGTTATGAGAAAATCAAGGTACCCTCATTCCTTTTTCACTGTACTGGGTTGCTAAAAAACAGTTAGACCAGTATCACACCTGATGCATATGTAGTCTACTTTTTAACATCCTCTCCTGTCAGTTGGCAACAGCATGCTGTTGGACTGTCAGTACTGGGGCAAAAAAAGCTTTCTAATTCTGACAACCATCACTGCCACCATCAAGCTACAAAGGCGTGAGTGTAGCAGGGGGAGGAGTTTGTAGCGACTACGCCACCTAGAGGCAGGGCAATTTTACCTCCAGGAAAGATCTAAACCTTAAATTAGCACAAGTTCGAAATACACAGGACAGAGACGGGATCCCAAATATAATTCTCTTTTATTGTTGTACAAATGTGCAGGACAAGAATATTGAAAACAATGTGCAAGGTCGCAAAAAGCCCGATCGGGCACAGTACACGGTAGTGGGAGAGAGGCCCCAGAGAGAGAGAGAGAGAGAGAGAGAGAGCGAGAGAGAGAGAGAGAGAGCAAGAGAGAGAGCGAGAGAGAGAGAGAGAGAGAGACACACAGAGAGAGAGAGAGAGAGAGCGCAAGCGGGAGAGAGAGCGCAAGTAAGAGAGAGAAAGAAATGAACCTGGTCGTGCAGCCTGGGGCAAAACTGAGATCACTAACCTATAAGGATCTGTAGTACTACTTATCTTTCACTGTGTGCGCACACAAGGGGTTCCTCTCACCACCAGGCTGCCGACGTACTACACTCAATGGGTTCCACTAGACCAAAAAGGGAATACAAGTAAGGACTCTCTCCTTCACACACATACACTCACACACACCCTAAGCACTACCCAAACTGCTGAGGGAGGTAGCAGTTACCAAGAGTTCCCTGATCCCACCTTAAACCCAAAATAAATACAATAAATGCAAAATAAAGTAAATGCAAAATAAAGTAAATTAAACACACAGATAATGCACACAGTAAATGAAATGAAAAGAAGGATAAATAAACAAAATAGGCACTGCACACATATAACCCTTAGCAACAGGGATAGCTATAGCTACCGGCACACAAATGGTTAAAGCAAGCAGCAGAGCACACAGGCATGCGGAAGCAGAGCAAGCAAAATGGGAGCATGCAGCAAACAAAATAAAGGAAACCAAAATAAACATGCAGAAGCAAAATAACAAAACATGCAAAGTAAATGAAATGAAAAGAAATAATAGTAGAGTAGAGTAGAGTAGAGTAGAGTAACTTTATTGATCCCCAGGGGGAAATTCAGGTATCCAGTAGCTTACATAAATACACAAATACACAAAAGCCCACATGGACATATTTCAAGACAAAAATAAACACAGGAATAGTCATCAGGGTGGGGAAAATAAAATAAAAAATAGAGATAAATGTAGAAAAGGTAATTGTGCAAAAAGACATTCTGTGAGTTGGGATAGACCAAAGCAGAAAAAAACATACTCTGTCAGTTAAGGTAGACAACAAGTGTTGATGGATACATCTATGATATAGTATAGTATGTAGAAGTAGGCAGTGTACAGAGTATGATAGGGGTTGAACATTCTTACAATGTCACAGTAAAGTACAGGTAAGTGTTTTAGGCAAGCACACACACACACACACCACACACACACACACACACACAAACACACACACACACACACACACACACACACACACACACACACACACACACACACACACACACACACACACACACACACACACAAAGAGGTTCCCCAGTAACTGGGCCAGCTCCGACAGATCACAGTCTTTGCTTGTGGTAAGCAGGAAAAACAAGTATGTCCAGTGGTCAAGGGTCAAAAGTTCCTTAGTGCAGTTATTGGACAGCACACACACACACACACACACACACACACACACACACACACACACACACACACACACACACACACACACACACACACACACACACACACACACACACCAAGAGGTTTCCCGGGCTGGGCCAGCTCTGGCATCTCAGGCAGTCCAGTCCCCTATGATGATGTTCTTCTTAGTGTCCTTCTGTGTGTTGTTAAACAGCTGAATTGCCCATGGGACAAAGGACTTCCTTAGTCTGTCAGTCCTGCAGGTGAAAGCACGGAGTCTGTGGCTGAACAGACTCAGTTGGTTAGTGAAGGTGGCGTTAAGGGGGTGATGCTGATTGTCCATAATAGAGTCTAGTCTGCTCAGTGTTCTGCTCTCGGTTATTGAGGTGAGTGTCTCCAGTTCCATGCCCACCACTGATCCCGCCTTCCTCACCAGTCTGTCAAGGCGTCCAGCATCTCTCTTCCTGATGCTTCCTCCCCAGCACGTCGCAGCAAAGAAGAGCACGCTGGCCATGACAGACTGGTAGAACATAAGCAGAAGTCGGCTGCAGACATTGAAGGACCTCAGCCTTCTGAGGAAATAGAGCCTGCTTTGGCCTTTCCTGTAGAGTGCATCTGAGTTTGTGGACCAGTCCAGTTTATTGTCGAGGTGCACTCCTAGGTACTTGTAAGTGCTGACAGTCTCCACTTTCTCTCCCCCAATAGAGACAGGCACCAAGGGTGGGATGGAGCGCCTGAAATCAACTACCATTTCCTTGGTTTTGGTGGTGTTCAGGTGCAGCTGATTGTTTTGACACCATCCCACAAAGTCGTCAACCAGTCCCCTGTACTCCTCCTCCTGACCATCTCTGATACACCCCACAATTGCAGTGTCGTCTGAGAACTTCTGCATGTGGCATGTCGTAGAGTTGTAGCTGAAGTCTGTCGTATACAGAGTGAACAGTACGGGGAAAGCACCGTTCCTTGTGGCGCTCCTGTGCTGCTCACCACTGTCTCAGATGTGATGTCACCCATCCTTACAAACTGGGGTCGTTCCGTGAGGTAGTCAGTGATCCAGGTCACCAGGCCAGGCTCCACTCCCATCTGCACCAGTTTATCTCTCAGCAGCAGTGGTTGAATAGTGTTGAAAGCGCTGGAGAAATAAAAAAAACATGATTCTCACAGCACAGCCACCCTTGTCCAAGTGAGAATGTATCCTGTGGAGGAGATACAGGATAGCATCCTCCACTCCCACGTTCTCTTGGTAGGCAAACTGCAGGGGATCCAGTGCGTGTCGTACCTGGGGCTTGAGGTGGTAGCGCAGCAGCACCCGTTCGAATGTTTTCATTAGATGTGAGGTGAGGGCAACCGGTCTGTAATCGTTGAGTTCCTTGGGGTGTGCTTTCTTTGGGATGGGTATCAGGCATGATGTTTTCCACATGGTGGGGACCTTTCCTTCCTGCAGACTCCTATTGTACAGGTGATGTAATGGCTCAGCTAATGCCTCAGCACATGTCTTGAGCAGTCTTGCACAAACGCCATCAGGGCCAGCTGCCTTGGATTTTAGTTTTTTCAGTACCCCTCTGACTTGTTCAGAGGTGATAGTCAGTGATGGTTGTGGTCGAATGAGGTTTGGGAGGGTGGGAGGGGTGGATGGTGGTGGTGGGTAAGTTGTTTCCAGTGGCAGAGGTGAGGGACTGGAGCGGGGGGTAGCGACGGTGGGGGTTGGTGGGCCTTCTGTGTCCATCAGTGGGGGTGCTATGGCAGAGTTGCAGATGGTCGGGGTGGAGGCCATAGGCAGAGCTGGGGGATGGGTAGATGTAGTGTCCATGTATTTGTCACAGGGTGGAGTGTCGCTGAGAGTGGGGGGTTCTGAGTGAGGGAGATCGGAGCCGGCTGAAAAGTGATCTTCAGGGTCGTTGCCAGAGTCGTTGTCAAGTGTGGGCTGGGGGGGTGAGGGAGCTTGAGAGGTGACGACTGAGTGACCTCCACCAGTGCCAAAGTTGCCAAACCGGTTGTAAAACTGGTTTAGGTCATTGGCCATTGATGGGTCGCCATCAACCATGCATCTCTTCTTCCCACAGCCGGTGATGTTTCTAAGCCCCTGCCAAGCCTCTCTGGAATTGTCGCTCATTTTCTTTTCCACTTTCCTCCCATATGCAACCTTGGCCTCCTTGAGGGTGCTTTTGAGCTCTCGCTGTACGCTCCTCAGCTCTGTGAAGTTACCCTCCTTGAAAAGTTTCTTTTTCCTATTGAGGAGTTGTTTGACCTCACTGGTTACCCAGGGTTTGTTATTTGGGTAACAGCGGACAGTCTTGGTTGGTGCAACAATGTCCATGCAGAAGTTGATGTAATCTGTTGTACATGCTGTGGCCTCCTCCAGGTCATCACTGCCCTGTAGTAAGTGCCAGTCTGTGATCTCGAAGCAGTCCCTCAGCGTCTCCTCTGCTACTGGTGTCCATTCCCTGAAAGTGCGTGTGGTAGTTGGAAGTCTCTGTACTTTGGGGACATACAAAGGCTGGAGATGGATCAGGTTGTGGTCAGAGGAGCCCAGTGGGGGAAGGGGGGTGGCGCTGTAGGCATCTTTCACGTTTGCATACAGGAGGTCGATTGTTCTGTTCTTTCTTGTTGCACAGTCAACAAACTGGTGGAAGTTAGTGAGGGTGGAATCAAGGGTTACATGGTTAAAATCTCCAGTTATGGCAAAGAAAGCCTCTGTGTGCTGTGTTTGTAGCTTTGCAACAGTTGAGTGAATGATGTCACAGGCAATGTCTGGAACAGCTCGCGGTGGGATGTAGACACAGATGATTATGGCATGAGAAAATTCTCTTGGAGTGTAGTAGGGACGTAGGCTGACGGCCAGTAGCTCCACATCTTTACTGCAAACCGTTTCCTTCACAGTAACATGTCCAGGATGGCACCACTTGTTGTTAATGTACATGATCAGTCCACCTCCTTTCTTTTTCCCTGAGAGTACATTGTCTCTGTCCAGTCTGGCTGTGCTAATAACTTGGCGAATAGCAGGCAAGGGTCCCGAAACTGCGCACCCTCAGACAAACATAAGCAGGGCAAAGGGGTAAGCGTGGCCAGCAAGCGGGGTACTTCCCCAACCCCAGCAGAGCAAAGCACAGACAAGCAGCAGGTGAAGCAGGGGCGAAACAGAGATTCTAACCAAATTATCCAGCGAAACAGCAGCCGAAGAACATGTAGGCTCACCACACTGGCTGGTTCTTGCCGGAGGGGCCGCCGATGAAAGCTACAAATATAGAAAAGTTGCTATCAGTAATGCGTACTGGAGTAAGGAAGCGGATAAGAGAGCAGACAGGCATTATACGCACCTTAAAACAAGCGAGTCACCGGCACAGCGTTTCCAAGGATCGCCACGCCACACCAATTACCTCGAGCAGGCTAACTGGCTACAAACATCAAGATAGTTCGTATTAGGGGGGCAGCAATAACAGAAGGACATCTTATCGAGAGGATGGAGACCAAACTCACCCCATCAGCCAGCTCCTGGCTCCTAAGCGCCACGTAGGTTACAGTGCGCTTCAAACGATCACAAATGCAGGTGAGTAACGCCGCTCTGCAAAAGGAAGCGTCGCTATAATTCCCAAGTCACAGAACTCAATTGCCGGTAAATACAACAGAACACATGCTCACCTTCGCAGTTCATCCGCGGCCTCTCGGTGGCCAACACAGCCCAACCTCACACCAAAACAACAGGTCCCAATGGAAACGGAAGCGAGACAGGAAACCAGTGTCTACCTGGATAAATAGACTTACGCCCGCCCCTTGCTGTCAATCACTCCTATCCTATTACGCAATGCCAATTTCATCCTGCTACATAAGACATTGTAAAGAAAACACCACGTCAGAAGCCTATTAAGAATTCATATTACTGATGTGAACAACAATTTGTTTTAAAAAGATCATTAGTTTAATTTTAATTCACCTATAATGTCATGGGTTTAGCATGCATTTATTATCACGGTTTATGCCTAATAAATAACAAAGTTAAAAGAATAAAAATGCATGCTTAGGCTATGCTGTTGTATTAGGCCTACATGGTGTGAAAGTGTGCACTGTCACTTTAAATCAGGCAGAGTCTGCGGAGAATCTTGACTCGGGTACATCTTTCTGCACAGATGGCCCCTTTGGCTGACTGATTATTAGGAACGTTCTTATTTCAGTAGTAGGCATAGTCAGTTCAGCTATCTCAGTCCGTGCATGTGTTTCAATCTAAGACAGGAACTCTTTTTGGACTATTTCAAGACGTTTTCCATATGCTTACAAAACCTTCCGCAACTCCTCAGTCTACCAGCTATGTGCTTTCGTCCTGAAGTAGGCTGTTCCCTCTCTGCCTTTCCATGGTAATAATAACACTTAAGTCGCGTCAAGTAAATGTTTTTTGCTGAATTTAAAGCAACAACTTTGGCAAAAGGCTGCAATAGATTGGAGCTCGCTGCAGCAAATGATTTCTAGCGCGAGAGAAGGTGCGCTGTTTTACACTCAAAGCTAGGATGGACACGCAGGCATCCCTGTCATTTGCTTACTTTCTTAAAACTTTTAGTACGTTCCTGGCATTTTTAAGCCCACATAAAAGTAACCTACAATCAAATGGCTACACATTCTGACAGAACGATGGACGGAACTTCATGGTGATTTCCCCCCGTTAACAAACTGCTGTTTAAGTAGCCAGACACCACGCTAATCGCATGACCGGTTGGTGAACTTTGCTTGAGAAGCTAAAACAAATGAAATGACAGCTTATCTCTATTTAGTAAGGCATTGTATCTAGCCTACTAACGTCTTTGCACATTGAACATGAAAGCAGGAAGGACAGGCTGAAAGTAGTGACAAACTCAGCGGAGTAGTTCTAGATGCGAGAAAGGGTAAGCGTTCCAATCAGCTGTTGCAACGTTGCAATAGAATGTCTGCTACAAACTCAAATTGTGGTCTCGCAGCGCATGTGCAGAATGCAGATGCATATAATTCAAATAATGCGGGAGTCCATTAATATTACTTTATGTTGCTATCATTGGAAAACTTTAATAAAATATGATATTTCAAGAAGAGGTGAAAATATATGAAAGTCAAATCTTAATATGAACACTGAGGGTGGGGCAGCAGGAGCGCAGCTCCATCTGCCTGTCCCTCCGAGGTGAAGAGGAGGAGCTGTGCTCCGGAGGCTCTCCGCCCCAATTTAAACCCTGCGGATCACAAACAGCTTTCTTGGTGGAGGCTAAAATATGAAAGTTGCTTTCTATGATAGCATGGTCTTTTTATTTAAACAATTACAGCGAAATTGATATTGAGAATGACAATGAACAATGCATAAATCTTCAATTTATTTTAATATGAGTCATATTATATTCATCCAGTATGCCACTGCCACACATGATAGTAAGAGGATTCCTACATCTCGTACACCAAGTACAGCAACACAATTTCCCAAAATAGTGATCAGAGGAACTCCACAAGTGGCCACCATAATGACAACAGAAGCAGCTCCAGCAGCATTGGCAACGGTTCCAGCAGCAGGTCCAGCAGCAGCTCCAAAAGCACAGACGACAGCAGCTACAATAGCAGCATTTTCTGCAGCAGCCACAATAAGGCCTACATTAGCTCCAGTGTCCACTTCAACGTGTTCAATATAAGCTCTAAGAGCTACAAGAACAGCTTCAAAAGCAACGATCACACCAACCACAAAAGCAGCTGTGACAGCGGCTAAAGCAGTACAAGCTCCAGCGACGGCTATAACAGCAGTAGATGAAGCAGCGACAGCAGCAGCTCCAAAAATGGCTCCAATACCTCCCGAAAAACTTCCAATGCCAAATGCAATACTAAATGCAATAGGGAGTAGAAATGGTCTCATGGTGCAGAGGCTTTCTGGAACACAATATGTGAAAAAATATAATCAGAAAGAGTCATATGATGGCATTAAAGCCTGAAGTATTTTCATGTATGTATTGCCAGCTGTGCCACACCCTGTGTAGTGCCATATTTTCTGTCAGTAAAAGTATCCTGTTAAGACAGCTATATCCAGTAAATCATATTACCAACAAAATGTTGGCTGCTGCATTCTGTCATAAGTAAAGATGCATTCTCAATCATCTTACACTGTATATGATTGTACTGTATTTCTATTTCCAAAAAAACACACACGCACGCATGCACGCACAACACACACGCACACACACACACACACACACACACACACACACACACACACACACACACACACACACACAGGGCTGGGTAGAATGGATTTTGCACTTTTTAGCCCATTTTGTGAGTTGTCTGCAATGGACGTTTGGCTAGTTTGTAGCTTCTGTAGTGTTTGGCATTCTGTAAAGGCTATTGCATCATTACCAACCAGGGAGCCCCATCTCTGTCATTTCGTGAAGTATTCACGAAAAAAAACCCCTCAATTTTCGTGGTGCATTCACGTTATTGCCCGTTTTTCGTGGTTGGGCAACGAAACGCTGCCTATTCATTTGAATTGCCCCACTGCTGCTATGGTTATCCAAGCGTCTGCAGGGGCGGGGAGGGGGGGCTGACAGAACACTGCTGATACACTCGGGACTCACTAATTCGACGCCCTTTCGGTACTTACGCCTTATGTCATACGACCCTAAACCTAAACCTAACCCTAACCTTAACCCTAAACCTAAACCTAAACCTAACCCTAACCTTAACCCTACTTAACCCTAAACCTAACCTTAACCCTAAACCTAACCCTAACCCTAACCCTAAATTGCTTGTTTGAAATGTTTGATTACCATGTGACGGTACTGAAAGGGCGTCAAACTAGTGGGTCGCTAGGCAGCAGTCGGGCAATTCAAATGAATAGGCAGCGTTTCGTTGCCCAACCACGAAAAACGGGCAATAACGTGAATGCACCACGAAAATTAAAGTTATTTTTTTCGTGAATACTTCACGAAATGAAAGAGATACGGTTGTATTACCTACCAGGGGTGCTTCTAGAGAGGGGCCGGGGCCCCCTGTAGATTTCCTCTTGGCCCCTGTCGTGGCCCCTGTGCTGAACAGCCAATGACTACAACATCATATACATGTTTCTATATTATATTATATATTCCTACTATTAAAAAGTATCTCTTTGGCCAATTTATGTGCCCCCCTGAAAAAATAATGCCCCCACCTCGGTTCCCTGGTAATTTTGGTCTAGAACCGCCCCTGCTGCCTACCACCTGGCTCCTACCATCGGACTCCTAGGCCAGTGTTTCTCAACCTTTTTTTAGGCTTTCAATTCATGAAAAAATTCAAGGCACCCCAAACCAACAAGCCGTAACATAGCATCGCATCGGATACCACACAAGCTTAGAAAAGTAACACATTTGGAGACGTCACACGACCTACATTCGAAGTTGCAGCTGGGACGACCTACTGTATTGAGCGTAAATGGCAGATGAAAGATTCCACTGACTTAACATTAACTAATCATTTAGACAAATATGTATTATATTACATAATTCATTATCAGCCACGTTTCCGCGGCACCCGCGAGGGGGACCTGCGGCACCCCTGGGTGCCACGGGACCCCTGTTGAGAAACACTTTCCTAGGCTATAGCTGCTCATCCTCTCCGACCTGTTTTGTGAAAGTCAACCCACATAAATGCACTGAGATGTAGGGACACCATTTCTTACACAACAACACTGGAGGTGTTAGAGATAAACCTGAACAAAATGGCAGTCTCTACCTACTACAAAGCATAACATACAAACCAACATATGGGTACATAGTTCTACTCCAACCTATCTACTCAATATAACAATGTAAAATGTAAAATACATACATTAACTGTAGCTTGAATAACATTTATACCAGCTTTGAATGACTTCAATGTTGAATATACGTACCATTCCCTGTGTCCACGATTGTCTTTACAGGTTTAGGTCTATATTTACAGGTGGCTCATTAGTGCTTTCGTGGCCTCGCTGGACGGTATAGTTTCAGTTTTGTCCTCATTTTGATCATTTTGATCTAAGTCTCCTCCCCTTGGACATGCACAAAGACACCCATATAGAGTCACAGAGCTGCATGCCATTAGATGAGTTGTTACCTCAGCCAAACATACCAATGATACACCAGTTTTTCTAGTTCATGATTAAAGGACAAGTGCACTATTTTGAACATCAGGCCTGCTTTCTGAGTTGTCTGCAATGCTTTATAGTCCCCCTCACCGATTTTCTTAATGTTTGCTGCAGTCTCTGTTATTTGGGGGGCTCAACATTATTTGGACAGGACAGTGAACAGTTGGACAGGAAAGGAGAGTGGGAAATGGGAGAGTGACGGGGGAGGGTCGGGGAAACGGTTCAGGTTGGGAATCGATCCCAAATATAATGAAGTTACAGGTATGACCTCCTAAAAAGGAACCCTACACTGAACTTCCCTGACTCTAAGGATGTGTGCAGCAAACGTGACAGTATGCATGTGAGAGTCTAAATGTCTGGATGCTGTGAAAGGGCAACTGAGCTTACCTTCTGAGACCCTTGGACCAGCACAAGCGCTGACATCAGTGTCGGACAACTCTGTCTTGAGAACCTTTCTCCAGCTGGCTCTCCTCCAATGGTCACAGTTGTGGGGGAAACCCCACGTCAATAGGGTGACCAGCTGTCCAGACTTCGGCCGGACAACCCCGCCCCTTAACTTTCTAACCTAGCGTCCTCGCGCGCACCCATTGCTTCGACTTGCCGAATCCCCGCCTCCGTGGAGAAAATTGTGAAGTTGGCATTCTAAACTGTAGGCAGAAATCAGGGAACAGCGCTGCCATCTTACCTCAGACAACTCAGCTGCCAACAACAGTTTTACTTGTAAAACAATATTTTTGGGGGGAAGGATTTTCGCATTGCATTACCTCACTCCGATAAAGGAGTCATCACCACTAACTTAATATTGTATCAGACGGCAGGTTACGATAGACAAATCCTTCCGTTGTTGTCTGTGTAGGCTATTTCATTTTTTTTTTAAATGTATTTTGGGTAGTCGTGCATTCGTAGGCCTAATAGCCAACCATTAATTTGATTTACTTTATTCAAAGTTGGTCAGAAGTAGGCCTATTATCAGCGGTGTTTTAAGGGAGGCAAACCGCTTTTGTCAACCTTTTTTTCATGCAGACGCTGGATAACCAACAACACGAGCTCAAAATACAGACAGCGCCCGTGCAGAAAGACGTTTCTTTGCCCTGTTTGTAAAGTTGTGAGAACCCTCGTATCATTGTAAAGGCATTTAGCGGACAAACTTAATTGCACTTGGCCAATGCGTTGCCAACAGTGCAGGAAACAATAGGAAACAGACAGTAGGCAATAATATAGTTGCCTTATTTAACTTTCATCCAGTCAGTTAATGAACTTCATATATGGCTATTGCACGGAGATTTCCCCGACACAAGGCGACAGCAATACAGTTAATTCGCTGGGCGAGAGGTTATATCTGGAGTAACATGGCGGTCGCAGATATCGGAAACGCGACCGACTATCAAGGTCTAGTTTGCGTCGATGACGTTGCCTCGCAGCTCGAGGCCATAAGCAAAAGGCTAGGAGGAAAGGAAAGACAAAGAGAGGGACACACGGATGTCGTGAACAGGTCGTAAAAACGGACCGATGGCCACCCTACACGTCAAAGCCATAAAATCCCAAAGGGCTGTCCATACATGTGGCAACACAAGGTCCTTGTCCATACTAAAACAACCCGGGAACCATGAGCAAGCTATCTCCAAATGCCGGCCTCGCACCTGGCCTGCGAGCTCAACTTCTCTCCAGTGCTCCCTTTCCAAGTGACGATCCCGCCTGATGGGTAGAGACCGCAAGGAACCAGTGGACACTTTTATGGACCTGCCCTTTTTAAACAATCTTAACAGTTTTTATGGAAGGTTTGATTCCCCTGACAGCAGAGACAAATGCAATGCTATTCTTCAAACCACCACAATCCACCTATCAGTGGAGGAAGTTAGACATTGCCTCTCAAAAATAAATCCAAATAAAGCGCCTGGACTGGATGGCCTGCGTGGAAGGGCACTGAAGGCATGCACAAATGAGCTACCACCAGTTTTTACTAACTTATTTCAACTGTTACTGTCCACCTGCACTGTGCCGAATTTGTGGAAGACATCAACCATCAAATCGCTTCCCAAAACACCTGGGTCAAAAGAGCTGAATGACTTTCGCCCGGCTGCCTTGACCCCAATTTTGGCAAAATACATGGAGAGGGTTGTAATCATGCATCAATGAACCCACATCTGGATCCTATGCAGTTTGCCTACACGTGTCACCGAGGGACTGAAGATGCCACTCTCACTCTGGCAAATATGGTCACTACACACGTGCAAAATGCCAATGCTTATGCACGTATTTTATTTATTGATTTTACAGCTGCTTTTAATACGATGCAAATTCACATTTTATTGCAACGACTTTTAGACCCAGGAGTAGAGGGAGGGATGGTGCACTGGATGGAAAACTTTTTAACTGACTGTCCACAGCCTGTGTGGACCAGAGACTTGGTCTCAGATGAGCTCGTCCTTTACACGGGGGCCCCACAAGGATGCTATTTGTCCCCTGTTCTGTTCTCTGTATACACAAATGAAATGCCACTCCGCCATGGTGATTTTAAATTGGTGAAATATGCAGATGATAAGGCTTTAGTGGGACTCTTTTATCAGAATGGCAGTACATCTGACTATGTGGATCATGTTTCCATGTTAGAGCAATGGTGCAAGAAAAGCTCACTTTTACTCAATGTATGCAAAACGAAGTAGCAACTATAGTGGTGTCCCATCACCTCCTTTACTGTCCAAACAAAATGTTGAAATTGTTGACTGTTTTAAGTATTTGGGCACATGCATCGACACAAAATTGAGCTTCGCAGACAATGTTGATGCCATATGTAAGAAAGCTAACCAAAGGTTGTTTTTAATAAGAAAATTGAGAGGCTTTGGAGTTAGCAGCAACATTTTGGAGAGGACCTATGTTAGCTTAATAGAGAGTGTCACCTTTAACATCTTTGTTTGGTATGGCCACCTCACCCTATTGTTATTATTTTTTTGTTGGACGTTGCAAAATCAGTCTTTGATGTGCAAACTCCATGGTCAAAGTAGGCCTAATTCAAAGGCTACACTTGTTAATAGGAAATGTGTTTGGCTTTCAAACTATTTTCTTTTTGAATGTCTAAATAAAGGTAGACTATATTGCATGGATAAAACAATGACAGGCCTCAAATGGTAAAATTCTTTAGGCCTACATCAGGCAACTATGGAATTGTAGCCTGCCTGGTTGGGAAGCTACTGTGGTAACCGTAGGCTACCAGTGCCATTTTTTCTCTCTTGAAAACAAAATGCTCCCATTAACCCAGGCATCACTGCTGTAGGTGTTTTGGTTTGATGCCCCATGTTGCTGACATAGTGCATAATGCAAATAGTGCATAGTGCACCAGTAACAGTGGTATCCTGAGTTTAGGACAGGGTGTATGGTCTCCTAACTTAGGCATCCTAAGTTAAGATATTCCTAACTTATCTAGATTAAGATAAGATAGGATTTCTTCCTAAGTTAAGTTAGGAAACCTCCTTCTGTTATAGCAAAATTCCTAAATCCCTTCCTATCTCAAGATAAGATAGGATTTCAGACTTAGGAAGTTTCTGTTATGTGGCCCCTGCACTGTATGTGGTGTGTGTGTTGGGAGCGGTGGCTGGAGGGAGGGGATATGTGCAATGTGTAACGGATACCTTCTGCTGACTGTAACTGTAAAAAACATGACTCTTTTTATTTTATTTCTTTCCAGTGAATTCATATAAGCCTCGGGTGTCATCCATTCTCTTGAAACAATTTAAAAAATGCTTTTCACCGTTACAGTCAGCAGAAGGTATCCGTTACACTGAATGACAATTCCATTGTGTACGTCTTTGACCCTGCATCAGATTAACTCATTGATCACCCATTTAGACATGATAGACAAACATGTACTGTGTGCCATTGCCAGCACTACAGATGTTTTAAACACATTGAACATTTTAGGCAATGAGTTTAGACATACTGAATTGTGATTTCATTCTTTGTGTTTAATGATTAAAATACATTAGATAGATACAGAGTGAACACGTTAGTTTTTTTCCCAAACAAAATAACTGATTAATACATTTACTGGACTACCTACTACACTAGCCTACATGAAGAAGTTGCCTGCATAAATTTGAGTGTTCTGCTGCATAGACATTACCCTTAACTAAAACTACAAATCAGGTAATTGCATCCAACAGTGTAGCTATGATTATCTTCAACCAATCCCATGTTAAACACTGAGCTACAGGGCTAATGAATATCATTGGATGCTGCACTGTTTTTTGGCCTTAGCCACACCCACAGCTGCAGCTACATGAAGAAGTACAGCACCTCCAAAAAGAGCAGCAGCGGATGCAGAAAGGACAGCCCCAAAATCACCCGCAACAGCTTCACCTGCGTCAGAAGCAGCTTTAACACAATGAAGAAACATGATAATAAATTTGTTGTCTTCCTCTGCCATTGATCTTGCCTCGTCATCTGAGATGTTTGGGGTTGCTAACATAATCATCATTTTATTTTCCTCTATGGCCTTTTCCACTGCTTCAAACATCTCAGTGGTGTAGTGGCCTCCACCATTCCTCTGCACCATTGTGTTGATCTTCTCCAGCAGCTCTCTGACCTGAGAGGGATCCTTGCTTCTGTGGTTGAAGACGTGGTATCCTCCACCACACTGACGGATGAAGGGAAGGAGGTGTGGATCATCCTTCATGAAATCTTCAATTTTAACTCCATCTGCCTCCAGCTCATCTCCACAGGTGAACAGGGCCATGGTGTAACATGAGGCCTCTTCCCCAAACATCTCTTGAATAAGCTTCACTGTTTCCTGTTCTTCTTCAGTGAATCTTACATCCGCACGGATCACCACTAGGAACACGTGAGGACCAGGAGCAAGGTACGAGATGCATTTAACAATCTCCCTCATCACATCCTCATTGGGTTGCTTAGTGTCAAACAGTCCAGGAGTATCCACTACTGACACCATTTGACCGTTAACATCTGCTTTCTTTTTTTCACACTTAAGTGTTACAGAGGAGGACCGTCTAATGGACTCAAAGACTTTCTCGTTTAAGATGGTGTTTCCTGCTGCACTCTTGCCAACTCCAGTTTTCCCAACAAGAACAATCCTCCGGGATGATTCATCTGGAAGGAAAGTTCATAAACAAGGTACACTTGTGAGGGTATACATTTAAGGATCTGCTTACAAGTAGGAATCTTTACTATTGCAATTTGTCCCATGTTTTGTCCTTTTTTGAGCTAGATTAGACTTACTACCCTTTTTCACGTCAAAGCTTATCTGATTTTAGTTACTGGATCCATTCGTTGACTCTCTCTGTCTCCACCTCATCCACATACAGAAATTCAAAGCACCTCTAAGCCCAACCACACGAGAATGCTGCATAATGTTTCGACCCAATAAGCTTGATCATGATGGCGCATTGCTGTGCAGTCTACACAGCAGGTATGCACACTTTGCCATTTCAATGCATTTTGGTTCGAATTTTCTAACCAGAATGCATCTCTTGCATTGTGCATCATGCTGCGTGGTCGTTGCAGCAATGCTCCATCACAAACGAGCTTAGTGGCCACGTTCGTGATGGTACATTGCTGCTTTTGCTGAGCAGCGTGCATGTGCGCTTTGCCATGTCAATACATTCTGGTTGAAATTCTAACCCATAGAGGTAGAACATTAGAGTAGACGTGACCCTGCCCCATTTTTCACAGCAATCCAAAACTCAGTCTGAGAGCTTAGTGTTGGTGGGGGGACTGTGGATTCTACAACTGCTTGTGGTCGTTCGGACATACATCTGGTTCTGCCAGTTCATACGTTTCCCTGGATTTAAGACGCAGGTAGTGGACTTTGAATGAAACTGCACTGTATTCCCCAACAGTACTATGAACTAGAAAAGTTTACGCTGTAGAACTCAATATTGCAAAAATGTCCGGATGACATACACATTTTAGGTGTTCTCAACAGGTTTTCAGATCCCAATAAATTAACTCTGGTTGGCATTGTGTTTTTAAGTACAACTGACATCCTAACACAATGTCTTTGAGTTTGTAAATTGGAACTCTATTTGGCATATGAGTGGTTAGATGTCATGACATCAGCTGAGGTGACCATGGAGTAGTGGTTAAACACCTGGTCTTCAACCAGGTTGCAAGTTCAATCCCCAACATGGAGATAACCTTACCTACTTTCATACTTCCTGGAACATGATATGAAAATGTTCATATGGCCACCAGGTCCATGACTCCAGCTTTCATTAGCGTTGTTTTTCACAGTTAATTTCGAGCGAAATTACAAAAGGAAAATGCTTATGTAAAGCAAGACAATGTTTGAGCTGCTGTGGTCTGGATAGGGGAATGGCGAAGAGGATTGCAGGTTTGAAAAAAACACTCAAGTAGATATTTAGCCTATTGTTTATTTTTTGCGAAACTGTGAGTCACAAATTCTTTAAATCATGTCTATTGGAATTATATCTGACATATGAGACTATGGATGTCAGCATGTTGTGCTTGGGCAGTCATGGACTAACAGTTAAGCAGTTGGCCTTGAAACATGATGGTTTCAAGTTCAATTCCCAGCACGGGATGTTAGTAAAAAAAAAAAAAAAAATCACATTCAAACATTATTGTTTTGGTATGATGTCAGTTGGCCGGATTTGAAGTGGAAAGTATGTGTGAAACACATTTGACTGTTAATTAAATTATGAGTAAGTCCAATACTTTCTAACAAATAGGGCTAACTTCCTACAAATATTAAGCCTGCAATTGAGTGGTGTAGGAGATAGTCCTCTGCATGTAGCCATATTGGCATGTCCTTATCTTGAGGTTGAGAGTTCGAATCCTAAGGCTGGGTCACTCACTTTTTTGGTTGTTTTAGTTGTTTTTTTATTGTTTACCAGCTTCTGCTTTGTGTAAAGAAGAACCCATTCATGTCAGAACCATAGAAACCCTATTTTATTAAAATGTAACATAAAATACAAACTTCTCTAAAAATGGTGAATCTGTCAATGGGGGATAGATTTACTCAACACCATGTGACCATCAAACCACAACTGACAACTTGGCATGGAAAAATGTGTCTATCAACCTCACTTCAAGGTAAGAAAAGACCCATAAAAGTATGTTTGTGTGTATGTGTAGTAGTTTACTATGTTGCTGTGTGTGACCTTAGGTGCTCTTGATGCTACACTGTGTGTATGTTATGTTAGCAACTTAGCTTAGAATGTTAGCTACTGCTAGTTAGGCTAGCACTGTGTAGGCCTTTCATACAATCTGCAGTGTATGTGCAAGTGATGTGTTGTATTTTCATGATGACATATTGCACATTGAACTTCTGTATAAACCAGTGTAGCAAACCCAGTGATCATGCTGTAGGGGCCTAATCCAACAAGTCCTCATGAAAGCCTTAAACTTATTAGGCTATTTATGCTCCACAGGCAGCCGATATGGGACCACCAGAACTCTATGATCCATCCGCTCTACTCAACACTCCAAAGAATAAACAACTGACTGTGTTGTGAAGTCTGACACTATTTTGGGAGAAATGTTATTGTAAGTTAGGCTATATGGATCTCCTTCAGCCACCAACTCCTAAAAAAAGATCCAGAAATGGACAACAAATAAATGACTAAATTGCCTAATGAGTTGAGGTTGATTCTTTGTAATGTATTGACTGTTGACTGTATAGACTGAGTCTAAATTTTAGAACAGATTTTTGTGTATTGTATGATTGTTGCGTTATTGTCTACTGTTTTTGTTTGTCAACCACATGGAACAAAATAAAACAAACTTGATACGAAGCATGGTTCACGTTTGTGGAATTAAAGCTCATGTTATATTTGGTTTAAACAGAGGGGTGGTAGCCTAGTGCATTAGTATAAACCAACCAATCAATAAACCAACCAAGATTTTTTTTTTGGCTCTAAAATGGGAAAACATAAAACTTTTAATTTTGAAATCAAAAACTTAGAGCCAATATAGCTAAACAATGCTTTGTTTGTTTACTTTAAAATTGTAACTCTCTTTTTGCATCATTCTCAAAATATTTATGTCAATGGAGCATGTTAGATCTTTGAATAGCAGCTACTAAAACATTCAGGATCTTATTTTTTCTCATAACATTTGTTTTCACATAACATGTCTGATTTTATGTAAGACTTAGCCTACGTAAACATTTTAGTTTTCAACTCAAATCTTTTGTGTAAACCTTTGTTTCTGTGCATTTTAGAGTTTGGAGTACATACTTGACTTGGGCCGCTAAAAACTAAAAATCTAATTATGGAATTAATGTTTTCAATCTTTTCAGTCATTTCAAAGTTTTTGATCATATTCTTACAGATTTTGTGTCCTTCAAAAACATGAATGTATGTAGTATTTACGTAAAACATTTGGTCACGAAACTAAAACTTTAACGGGAGTAAGTTTCCACGAAAGTTTTGAGTTAGTGGAACATGTTGGGGTTTACAGTGTGCTACGGACGACTACAAGTCTAAAAAAGCAGAATATACCCTCCATGCGCTGACTTCTCATTCACTGCCATTCATTTTGAGGCTGAGAGTGACGCTCCAAGTGCCCCGCCTGCTCATTTTGCATAGGCAAATAGGCATTTGCATACCAGCCGGCTGTCTGTATACGGCACGAGCAGGTAACTGTGAGAATGCCACGATGAAGCATTTCAAAATTGTTCATTTTTCCTGCCATGGATATAGACTGTGTCCCCTCTACCCCAAAGAGATGAGATAGGGAAAATCCTATGCAATGCCATCTCCAGGACTTAATGATTCTTTTGAAATGATGGACATTTTATAGTTTTTATTACTAGGATTGAGCTAAAGGGAAGCTTCTTTTTTATGTAGCCTACTGTATGGTTAGTGTTGATAAATCTATGATATTTTCATATTTTCCTGCATATTCTATGCTAGTGTTTTTGGTCAATGAATAGGTGGCCTGTCATGACCGGACACACCCTGTTTATTGTTACAATCTGCGCCTGTGACGCTTTCACAAGTGACTCTGCCCTGGTGAAAGCCACAACTTAGCGGAAACACGTTTTGAACATTTCTATAACATCTTCTGTAATTTAGTCGCTTAATAAAGCTTAGTAAAACTTTACAATAATGTCCTATTCACAGCTTTATTAACACTTTATTAACATTTTATAACAGCTAACATTTAGCAAAGCATTTACAAGTGTTTGTAAATGAGTAATAACCGATGACTGCACAGTGGAGTGGGAATCAACTTCAACTGTGTGAGTTTTATATGGTTTCATGCCTTCTGGTCTTTGGAGGAGAAACTTCCAGGAGACACACGACGCTGTGTGTCTGCTGTGTTAGCATAGTATTTCTTGCCCATTTATAAACATTTGTAAACATTTTGTTGATAATTAGTTAATTATTTATAAAGTATTAATAAAGCTGTGAATAGGATGTTATTGTTAAGTGTTACTAGCTATTTTAACTTTTTGGAAGAGTGCCATGGAAACTTCAACTCAAGTCCTGTTTTCAAGAAAGCTGTGCAGGTTACATGGGAAGTGAGAGATACATGGCTTGCTGTTCTCATAACAGTAATAACATTCTTCAATATCTCATCTGATCATAATCAGAATATCTATTAAGCTGTTCGGTCAAAATGTAGAGTACAGATTAACAGATGTTTAATGCAAATGTACTTACCATGCCTTTCACGGGAAGTGAGAGATACATGGCTTGCTGTTCTCATAACAGTAATAACATTCTTCAATATCTCATCTGACCACATTCAGAATATCTATTTAGCCTACAAAATGTAGAGTACAGATTAACAGATGTTTAATGCAAATGTACTTACCATGCCTTATGCACTTTGTTGCCATGTTCCTCTGTTAAGGTAGTTGGTGTGTGCTGCCAGTCACTGTGGTGCTAAATAAAGAAATCAGTTTCCGTTTCAGCCTTCAGATGTAAGTGGTAGTCTCCTCCCATTGGGCATGGATGATGATGACTGTCACTGGTGTTACACTCGCTGGACGTGGTAGTTTCAGTTTTGTCCTCATTTTGATCATTTTGATCTAAGTCTCCTCCCCTTGGACATGCACAAAGACACCCATATAGAGTCACAGAGCTGCATGCCATTAGATGAGTTGTTACAGTGGCCAAACATACCAATGACATCTGTTTTTTCTCGTTCATGAATAATCTAGATATCTGATTATCTAACATCTTTGCTAGAATCACAGGCCATGTTTGTCCTGTCATAGACTCAATTTTAACTCAACGTCTTTTCAAATAGTGACGCCCCTGCTATTGACAGCTGCCGACGTCAATATTTATTTTGTATTTTATTTTCTTAAAGCTTAAGCGGGGGTCATCTGGGGTCGTGTTGTGTACATTGACAGACCCGATCCTGTAGGTGGCAGAAGTGTCATTATGGATAGTCAAGGCATGTGCCGAGAGCACATGAAAGAGGAAACGTCTAGGATAACCGGACAAATAGACCAGCCGTGACGCGATTCAAGCGATAGAGCACAAAAGCGATACGAACGATTGAAGCGACTAGCATATGTCCAGGCAAAGCATTCCTCTATACAGTCATTGGCTGTCGCGGCTGGTCGCCGAACCGCGTCATAGAAAGTTGAAAGGATTTCAACCTCAAACTGTCGCTCTCTGTGTGCGAATCGCTCTAGTCTCCAGAATCGCTTTTGTCGCGTGACTCAATACAAAGTCAATTACTTCCGTCGCTCGCCTCGCTCGCCTCGCTCGCCTCGCTCTTGTCGCGGTAGGTGTATTTCTGCGGTAAGTCATCACGAATATGTACAATAATAATCTCAACAATTCTAATAAGTAGGCTAGTAAAGGACCTGTGACAGTAGTTTACCTTCTTGTCCTCTGGGTTAAACAGAGCTACTGAATTCAGTGATCGAGCCAGACAAAAACAAAATCTGATCTCACACTAAACAAATAGCTGAGGGAAGTGGATCTGGCATAGCCAACATACTGTAGTTAGCATAGCCATCGCTACCTTGGCCCCAAAATGCTAAGGCAGATATTATCTATCTTTTGTATAAGTGACCAGCCTACACAGTATCATTGGATCCACCGTCATTTTCTTCGTGGGATAATTTTAGAATGACAGCCACTCTTAGAAATGTTCCCCACTCCCCCATACTTTCTCCATTTATGGATAATGGATGTCACCATGGTTTGCAGACATCCCAACGATTTAGAAATGGCTTTTCAACCTTTTACAGTCTGAGACATGTCAATTAGTTTTATTATAATTTGCTCCTGAAAGTTGATGGATCGTAGTGTGATGTCATGGGTCCAATATGACCTACTAGACATTGTCAAAAAGGTTCTAGTCAAATTACCTCTTGATTTGAAAGGCCTGGTAGCAGCCAGACTTGAGCAGCTGTGAAATTTAACTCAGTTGTCCAAAATAATGTGATTATGACATTTTGCTCATAACAAATAGTGATTTAATCATGAAAATAGAAAATAGTGATTGTGTTCACTTGGGTTATCGCAGTTTAATATTTACATTTGTTTGGTGATCCGAAAAGGTTAAGTGTGCAAATGAACAAAAAAGTTTTTTAAAAAATCAGTAAGGGGCAAATACTTATGTGCAGCACTGTAGTGGGTGTACACGTATGTCTTCATCCATTACCAAAGGGAGGAGACTAAGTACACTATGAACTAGTGAGAATGAAACCAGATATTCTCTACTCTCTCTGATGAAACTGAAACGGTTATAAACCAGCAAGACAGCAGCACGGTGGCAGCACACATAAGCGGCCTGTGAGGACATACCTGAATACTTACACTTGAGAACACAAACATGGAGCCAGCAACACGTAAGTACATTAACGCACACCGTTAAACCAGTAGCACTGTAATAGTCAGCGAAAAAAGCATAGTACTATACCACTATGATAGAGCACATGGGCCTTTAATAATACAATAAAATGTCATTCTGGTAACAGGTAATTTATAACAGGGGGTGTGTCTCACTGGATTAACCTGTAAAATCATATAATCCACGTTATTTAAGACATATGTTTTAACCCTCTGAGGTCTAAGGATTTTCAGAGGCTTTTAGGCTGCTTGCACCACCCTAACATTTTCAAGTATTTTCATTTCATATATGTATATTTGGGACCTGGAAGGTCTGAGGTTTCTAATGGTGTGACTTATATGTTTCAATGACAAAAACTCACAGAGTTACAGATTTGTTTTTGGAGACACATTGCCCTCTGAAGGGCACTCAGACCTCAGAGGGTTAAGAATATCCATTCATTTGCTTGTTTTAAATTCTAATGAAAGATGAGGGAAATCACCATTCAAGTCATTGTAGCCTAACTCAGCTCTTCACAGCACATACAACAGAAATGCATGTTATGCCTCACACACACAAAAGGGTAGACTAACTGGCAGAACGGGTTCAGAGCAATATTGAAGGTAGAGAATGCGGACACGCCACTGCAGAATCACGTATTAGCTAATGTTAGGCAATTCACAACAGTCCGAAAAACTATAGCGACTGCACAGCAACGTTATATTATTCAGGAAATGACCATTGGGCTGAGGGCTGAGAGTTCCATTACAGTCGAAACTGTAGACGTAGAGTAAGGTGAGGGGCCCGTTGTGTGTGAGTTTTGAGAATTCAAGACATGATTCCACGAATTGTGTGTAAACTATCAAAAATAACTATAACTTGTAGATCTTTTTGGCTTGAGAAGGGAAATGTGGGGGTTGATGATAGTGAGGAAGAGCTTGAGTTGAGTGTGTATGTGTGTGGATACGGTATGTGTAAAGGGGCTATCTTCTAATAAAGAATTTGAGATTTCTTTTCTATATTTTATTCATTCAACAGGACGCCTCTTCACCAAGGACCTGAGAAGTCTACGTGCTGTTGCATTTGTCATGGGAGCTGGAGTTGTATGGGCTCTTTCACTTCAAAGCCTTACAGAAGATGCCACTGCTTCTGGAGCAGCTGTTGCTTTAATAGCTGCTGGTTGTGGACTTATCATTATTGTAAATATGAGATGGATGACTGAAGGTATGTTTGTCATTGTGGGCTTTCTAGGAACTTCTATGGTTGCTATTGTTGCTGCTTTTTCAACTCTTCTTCTATCTGGCGCGGGAGGTGTTGTTGTACCTGCTGCACTGGCCGCTGTAGTAGCAGCTACTGCAGCAGCAGTTGGAGATGATTCCACAGGAGCTGCCGTTGGAGTTGCTATGGTCATTGCTTCTGCAGTGGTCGGAGCTGCTGTTGCTACGGCAGATGTTGCAGCTGGTGCAAGTGCAACAATGGCCATGGCAGCTGCCTACTCAGCTGGACTTGCTACTGGATGTGTTGTACTTGCTGTTGCTGCTGCGGCTACTGGATTCATTGGAGCAACTGCTGCGGTTGGACTAGCTGCTCTTGCTGTTGCTCTTTTCAGACCTATGACTACTATGACTCATGATACTTCACATGCTATGCTCCGCGACGGTCTTGAAGCCCTAGTTGTGATTAAACCTGGTCTAGAAGTAACTAAGCCTGGAGTCCGTATTGGAGATACTGCTGGATATATTTACGGAGCGGCCGTCGTCTTAGCAGCTACGGCTGCAGGTGGCGTTTTAGCTGTAGCTGCTAGAGCTGCCCCTGCTGCTAGAGGCGTTGCTGCGCTCAAAGCTGCTGTTTCAGCTGCCGTTGCCGTGCTGGGTGCACCAGCTATGGCTGCCGCAGGATACCTCACTATAGCATCTCTCTTCGTGATACCACACTGCATTCCCCAACAGTACTACGTATGAACTAGACAAGTTTACGCTGTAGTACTCAATATTGCAAATATGTCCAGATGACATAAACATTTTAGGTGTTCTCAACAGGTTTTCATGTGCCATATGTGACAGTGCCATTCTTGTTAAACAGAAATAACTAGTGTCACTTCATGCCAGCTTTACTTCAAACCAACACCTATATTTCCCTCTTCTATTTGTAAGATAATGAAATGTCCATGCTGTAAGATAATACAATTAAAAGGTAACCAATGTGCAAATATAGGCCCACAACTTTGCATGGCCAAAAAGGCATATCTAGTTAAAAGAATACACCCAAAGAAACAAAAAACACAAGATGTATGATAAAGTAAACATAAAACACCAAACACAAGATAAATGACTAAATATGTTCACATTTGCTGCCTTGTTTTTAGCCATTTCTTGAGACCTGATTTAAAACTACTGAGTGTGTTGCTTTGCCTAATACCTACAGGAATACTGTTCCATAGTCCTGTTGTTTTTACAGAAAAGGCACTTTGACCAAAAGTGGTACTTCTAAACACACTTGATGAGTCCCCTCTAGATGATGCTCTTGTGTTGTTTTCTGCTCAACTCAGACTAACACATTTCTTAAGGGGAGGGGGAGCAAGATAATTAACAATTTAAAAAAAATAAACAGCAGTTTGAAAAAGAAAAACAATTGTCCAGACTAAATAAACCATACTTCTGTATGATGGGACAGTGGTGGTATGAATTAGATTTTTTGTCAAGAATTTTAAGAGTCTTTTTAATAGGATTTGCGAATCAGCAACAGGGCAGTTGTATTCGCTTGGGACTGGGTGGTCACGCAATATGAGATGTGAGTTAAAATCATTGACTGGAAGTTTCGCTGCCTCTGTGGTCAACTGATTCCTTATTATCTTAAAATGTACGAGGTTCATTTTAACTCGACCATTGACCTTTTTAATATGTTTTTTAAAACTTAAATGGGAGTCAACAACGACCTCTAAGTATTTAAAATTCTCTACTACCATGAGCCTTTCTCCCTTCACAAATATGTCTGGCTCTTGAGTGGTCTATGTATGTATAGTGAAATACATGCACACTGTTTTTGACGTATTAAGTGTCAAACAAGAATTGTCTAACCAGTCCGCTATCTTACTCAATGCTGCATTGAGTTTGTATGCTGCTTGTTGTTTTGTTTTTGCATATGCATATATCACTGTATCATCAGCATACATTTGAATCTTTACATCAGGACAAACTGAGGGAAGATCATTTATATACATACCGAACAATAAAGGGCCAAAAATGGAACCCTTAGGAACCCCTATTGAGCATGTATTTTCAGTGGACAGTATATCATTAATTCTGGTGCAATTCTTCTACCTGATAGATATGATGTAAACCATTTAATTGTGTCAGTAGAGATGTTATGTGAAGACAGTTTAGAAACTAAAACATTATGGTTTACAGTCACAAAAAAGTGTTTTTTTTTTCAAATCCAGGAAAATTGCTCCAACTACTCCACCCTTATCTAAATTAGACTTCAATTCTTCCACAAAGTAGCAAAGAGCAGTATCTGTGGAGTGATTTGCCCTGAACCCAAATTGCATTGCATGCAGGGGAGCAAGAAACCAATTAAGATGGTTGGTGAGTTGTTGTGTGACAACCCTCTCAGCTACCTTTTTCCTGAAGGTTTTGGCATTAGATATTAAATGGTGTCTTCATTTGCAGGAAAGGTCGTGCATTTTTGTTTGAAGTTAAAGGGGTATGCCATTATTTTGGGGCTTAATACAGTTAACATCGTTGGCTGGGGTTTTTAAAGGTGGTGTGTCTTATTTTCATGTTAAACATTGTCTTGCTTTACTGTAATTACATTGTAGCAGGGCGAATTGATATTGCAATGCACCTGCCGTGTCCCTCCGGGACGTGAAGGGGAGCGAATGGGATAGAGCAGAATCACTATTGGAGCTAATTAAAAATATTTCACGTCACCTCTATTAGCTTACTGACTCTTGGTCTATCTGCCAGTTCTGTTAGGCAGAGACTCTGACTGCCTAGCACTAGGCTACGGTATTCTGATTTCTCACGTAGCTTGTGTAGCAGTAGTACTGTTAACCCGGCTACTCTGACTGTGTCTGCTCCTCCTCTGTGTTTTTAAATGAAGTGGCAATTTGGTGACTCTCCCTTAGTTCTGTCTCAACCGGGTTGTGATTGGGCAATTAGGAGCCACACCTGTATAAAACCAGGTGAGCACATGCTCCTGGTTTTGGTGGAGAGGAACATACAAGGCCGCGGCTCTGGCCGCTTCAATCCTCCTTGCTGTGTCCCGGAGGGCACTCCTCCGTGGCTCTGCTCCCAAATGCTCCATTGTGCCTCAGACTGAGGTATTTGTTTGGCCACTGCTACTGCTTTGGCTGTTTGCTAACTGCCTAGCAGTTGAGCTCCATAATTCCCTCTGGTGCACTCGCTACTCGTCTTAGGGGAGTTTGAAAAATCCTCGCCTGTGCATTGGATATTTGTAGTGAGGCATTGTGGTTGATGTCATGGGCGTAATTTCGGCATGGATATAAGGGACGCGTCCCCACCAATATCCAGCGATTATCGTTTTGTCCGCACCAATTTGATCACTGGGGCTGGGGGGGAAAACGGTCTCCCGTCTCATTCGCATTGCGGCGAAGAAAGGGTTAACCAAAAGTCCTTTGCCAAAGGCTGACGACCAATCTGATTGGCTGTGCCTTCCCCTTCTTTCACGTGAGACTCTAGGTTGTGTATGGTTGCTAGGAGGCAGGAGCGCCAAAAAAAAAAAAGAAGCTGAGGTCTTTTCGGTAGGTTCTATCACTGCGCTAACCACACGGTACGTTATTAAATTACTCTGGCAGGCTAACGTTCCAGAATCTTTGGTGCAACGTGGGTGACACGGGCACATGACTGCCAAGTGAGATGGCAGGCAAAAGAAAAAAAGTGGACATACGGAGCTACTTTTCAAAGAAATCTGTAAGTCACACTATCACTCGCTAATGAAATGACGTTTGGAACACAGCCCGTTAGCAGGGCAAACTCGTTATCTATGAATCAAGTTGTCTACGATGGCACAACTAACTGCAGAGACTGTTGTGCAGTTGAATATCCAATGGCTGTCAATATGTTAATGTTGCATTATGTCCTGCAAATGATAGAATGTTTGTGACAGTGACACAATAACTCCTCGTCAACATAACACGAGACAGATTTATCACGAGGGCGCCTTTGTAAAACGTCGGCGAAACCTTAGCATAATGACAAACAAACAAAAAAATGCAGAATTCAGAAGGGGATAGGTCTGGAGGTCTAAGTACCCGCGCCTCCCATTTTGCCTCTCGTCCCTCCCTGTCTTTTCTTTCAATTTCGGTTGCGCGTGCATCACTGCATCCAAAGGGTTGGTGCTGCCCACCCTCTCTCTCTCTTTCTCTCGCTCCACATGAATTTCACCAACCTCTAACCTATTCAGTGTCTCGTTCTCCGTTTCCCCAATAATCAACGTCTTTGAAAGCGTGACATTAAATCGGCATAGCGCGTCATACACGTTTGAAACAAATAGGCTATGGGGACAGCACCGCTCGTGCTTATAAATCGACGTGGATCAATGACCATATTCATAGACCGTGCCCTACATCTGCATGACATGAACCTATGATTGATAATGCAAAAAAGCTTCTGGAATCTTTGTCTTGGAGCACTTTTGTGTCCCCACCAATGTCAAAATCAAAGTTTCGCCCTTGGTTGATGTTGTGATTGGCTTACAGCATGTATCGCAAGACTGTTTGCCGTGCGAAGTCGTTCTGTTGGTGGCAGGTGCCTCCTTCAAGACTATGTTGCCAGCTACATGGTAGGCTCCCACTTCCTATTCCTCCTACTTTTAATAGCCAGATGTTTCAGTCAAATAAATGAATATTTTCATTCCCACTAGGGCCCATGTGACCTCCAACGCTGAGATCAGAGGTTGCCGTTTTGTCCTCCCCCTTGACCCTCTCCTGTCTGTTTGTGGTGACTGTCTCCCTGCAACCTGCCTCGTGTGATCGGACTGCTGGGTGCATGACGCCTGCTTGTTGAGCTGCTTCACCTGTCAAGCGACTGCTGCGCTTAGGCTTTTGATGACTGTCTGGCAACTCACCCAGCTAACTGGGGCCTTCTCTATTAACAAAGGTGGTGCACTGTAATGGTTTAATTTGTTTTTGCTTGCTGTGTGTTCATTTTCTTTGCTGTGGTTAATTTTGGTTTGCTGTGCCTTTTTGTTTTAATTTCCTATTCAGTATTCAGTGCATCTGCTTGTTGTAAGGCACCCTGTAACGCCGCATTATGTAATAACGGTGCAATATGTAATAATGTAACAAATTATTACATAATGCGGTGACAATCGCCGCATTGTGTAATAATTTACGCATTTCGTAATAAATTTCTTGAACGCATTTCGTAATAACTTTTTTCTCATCTTGTAATAAATTATTACAAAATGCGAAATTTATTACGGAATGCGGCCGCAACTTTTTTTTTTTGATGGAAATGTAATAACATGGTGCATTATGTAATAAACTATATGGATATGTATTTTCTGCACTTGGATTCACTAGGCACAACACACACACATAGTCTCAGTGACATGGTAGTCACTGCCCTCTCTCTCTCTCATTCTTCTCAGTTATCAAACTGCTCGAGAGTCGCGAATGATGCGGTTAAAACCGTTAAGAAATCATTTCACAACGTGTTGCGTGCAACGAGGCCAGCGAATGTCTCGCACTTTCTGCTACATTACACCAATTTACAGCGACATTAAATATGTGGCGAGAGAGAGAGAGAGAGAGAGAGAGAGAGAGAGAGAGAGAGAGAGAGTGTGTGTGTGTGTGTGTGTGTGTGTGTGTGTGTGTGTGCGCACGGAGACAAACCTGGCCCATATTGATCTTAAGCCCCATCTTGGCTCTTTGGAAATATTCTTACCATTACAAAGGCTATTTTAATATTTTCCCCCAAACAACATGAATCAAACCCCAGGAAAAGACCAACCATTATAAGTGACTCGTGGGGAGCTGTCCATGCTGGTGGTGCTTAATTTTTCCCGATATTTGCCCGTGGAGTAGTGAGTCTTTCATGTCTGCCTACATGACCTTGCGCGCCAGGGTCTGACCATGGTGCTTTTTGCTTTTTAGCACCCGAGAAAAATGCCACTCTTGTTAAAAATTACATAGGTATGCTTACGTCCTATTCAATTCAATTTCAGTCCACTGTTCAGTAGGCCTATTAGGCTGCAATCAAATTCAATAGCCTATGCTCATCCACATGCACGCGAAAAACAATAACCCAAGCGGCGGGACTAATTCGATTATATTCCTTCCAAAAATGTCCGAACGTCACAAAAATCAGTTATTTGCATTGTCCGTAATTATACCAAACAAAAAGGTATCAATAGAAGAAATCAAGTCTTCAGTTTCGATAATCCACGTTACAAATCCTCAACAACAGCAAGCCATTCCTTCTCTGCTATGAGGCTGGCAACGGAACAAGTGCAGACAGTAGGCTATATGACCACGTTGATGCTGCACGGCTTGAAGGATTCTGTCTAAATTAAATATCTTGGATAGCCTATATAGACCTAGGCCTAACTAGATTTGTTGCAATACAGATTCATTTTCTATAGCCAGAAGTGTTCCATTGGACTGACGAAACCGAACACGATCAAGTTTGCAACTTCTTTCCCTCATGCGCTGTCCGTCAGCACCACCTGTCATTGGACGTCCGATTAGCTTTCATTACGTGCTGAGGGAAAAACTCTCGCCATTAGGCCTATGTGCTGTTGCACTGTTGTGAGGGATATCACCAAATAATTTAGATAAAAGTCAGAACATTATTTTGGCAATGAAAGGCACACAGGTGGCTGGAAGCTCAAGCAGTCTTCAGTCTGTTCATTTAAGTTTGTTGGGTGCTCTTGGATATCGGGTATCAGTTCATGTAGAGAGAAGAGTTCACCCAGGCACTCCAAAATAAGGTGTCCAAACGGGAAGTTACATTAAAAAGCCTTAAATGGTACTGGGCTGGGGTTACATTAAAAAGCCGACATGTTTCGACCTCGCCAGGTCTTCATCAGGGCTACGTTCACCATTGAAAAGAAAGGCCTCCCTTAAATAGTGACATCACCACATGTGACCCATTACGCACTACACACATTTGCGCACACCAGAGAAAACAAAGATTAAAAATAGCCTGGGGTAATAAGTGATGCCACAGAAAAAAATGACCAGAAGTACAAATAAGCATCACAAAAAAACAAGTAAAATCAATATCCTCATTTAGACCAGGATAGCGCATGGCATCCAGTTGGTGTATCCAAAAAGTCTCCCTCTGATTAAGTCTTTTTAGCCTGTCCCCACCCCTCGGAAGAGGTTTGATATGTTCGACGCCCTGTATGCGCAGCAGAGAATCATTTTTACCATGGTATTCATTGAAATGTTTCGCCATGGGATAGTCAAAATTGCCCACTCTGATAGCATATTTATGTTCTGCTAGCCTATCTCGCATGCGCCTTTTTGTGCGTCCGATATAAAAGAACCCTTCAGCGCAAGGACAAGTTAGGCGGTATATGACAAATGTAGAATTGCAATTAATGAAATCTCTCTGTCCGTATTCTCTCGTGGTTTTAGTATCCACAAAAGATTTGGCTTGTGAAACATTTGGGCAGTGAGGGCACTTCATACATCTATAGGTGCCAATGGGTTTACGCAGCCAGGTTTCTCTCTTTTTCACCTGTAGGTGAGAGCGCATTAATTTATCTCCTAGGATGGGTGCACTCTTTAAAGACACCATGGGTGGTTCTGGGAACACCTCACGTAGTTGCGCATCACTTTCAATAATGGACCAATTGTTCTTAATAATTTGCCTGATCCGCGTCGCTTGTGTAGCCTACTATATGTCGTAACAAAAAAGGACGGGACTGCTGGTGGCGATGATGTTTCTTTTTGGTCAATAACGTGTTGCGTTGTAGGGAGCGCGCTTCACTGTATGCGTTTTGGATGGCTTCAGGGTGATAGGCTCTATCACTGAATCTTTTCTCCATCAGCTCGGCCTGCTCGTGAAAATCATTTTCGAAATCACAGATACGCCTTAATCTCTGGAATTGGCCGTGTGGAATATTTCTAATGAGATGCGGGGGATGGAATGAATCCGCTCTCAGAATGGTGTTCCGAGAGGTCGCCTTTCTGAATAAGGTGGTGTGCAGCTGTCCCTCCGCGTCTTTATATATCGTCAAATCCAGAAAGTTAATATTAGTTAATGAATATTCCAAGGAAGCCATCCAAAACGCATACAGTGAAGCGCGCTCCCTACAACGCAACAGGTTATTGACCAAAAAGAAACATCATCGCCACCAGCAGTCCCGTCCTTTATTTGTTACGACAGTTCATAGATGTATGAACTGCACCCACTGCCCAAATGTTACACGAGCCAAATCTTTTGTGGATACTAAAACCACGAGAGAATATGGACAGAGAGATTTCATTAATTGCAATTCTACATTTGTCATATACCGCCTAACTTGTCCTTGCGCTGAAGGGTTCTTTTATATCGGACGCACAAAAAGGCGCATGCGAGATAGGCTAGCAGAACATAAATATGCTATCAGAGTGGACAATTTTGACTATCCCATGGCGAAACATATCAATGAATACAATGGGAAAAATGATTCTCTGCTGCGCATACAGGGCGTCGAACATATCAAACCTCTTCCGAGGGGTGGGGACAGGCTAAAAATACTTAATCAGAGGGAGACTTTTTGGATACACCAACTGGATGCCATGCGCTATCCTGGTCTAAATGAGGATATTGATTTTACTTGTTTTTTGTGATGCTTATTTGTACTTCTGGTCATTTTTTTCTGTGGCATCACTTATTACCCCAGGCTATTTTTTAATCTTTGTTTTCTCTGGTGTGCGCAAATGTGTGTAGTGCGTAATGGGTCACATGTGGTGATGTCACTATTTAAGGGAGGCCTTTCTTTTCAATGGTGAACGTAGCCCTGATGAAGACCTGGTGAGGTCGAAACATGTCGGCTTTTTAATGTAACCCCAGCCCAGTACCATTTAAGGCTTTTTAATGTAACTTCCCGTTTGGACACCTTATTTTGGAGTGCCTGGGTGAACTCTTCTCTCTACATGAACTGATACCCGATATCCAAGAGCACCCAACAAACTTAAATGAACAGACTGAAGACTGCTTGAGCTTCCAGCCACCTGTGTGCCTTTCATTGCCAAAATAATGTTCTGACTTTTATCTAAATTATTTGGTGATATCCCTCACAACAGTGCAACAGCACATAGGCCTAATGGCGAGAGTTTTTCCCTCAGCACGTAATGAAAGCTAATCGGACGTCCAATGACAGGTGGTGCTGACGGACAGCGCATGAGGGAAAGAAGTTGCAAACTTGATCGTGTTCGGTTTCGTCAGTCCAACGGAACACTTCTGGCTATAGAAAATGAATCTGTATTGCAACAAATCTAGTTAGGCCTAGGTCTATATAGGCTATCCAAGATATTTAATTTAGACAGAATCCTTCAAGCCGTGCAGCATCAACGTGGTCATATAGCCTACTGTCTGCACTTGTTCCGTTGCCTGCCTCATAGCAGAGAAGGAATGGCTTGCTGTTGTTGAGGATTTGTAACGTGGATTATCGAAACTGAAGACTTGATTTCTTCTATTGATACCTTTTTGTTTGGTATAATTACGGACAATGCAAATAACTGATTTTTGTGACGTTCAGACATTTTTGGAAGGAATATAATCGAATTAGTCCCGCCGCTTGGGTTATTGTTTTTCGCGTGCATGTGGATGAGCATAGGCTATTGAATTTGATTGCAGCCTAATAGGCCTACTGAACAGTGGACTGAAATTGAATTGAATAGGACGTAAGCATACCTATGTAATTTTTAACAAGAGTGGCATTTTTCTCGGGTGCTAAAAAGCAAAAAGCACCATGGTCAGACCCTGGCGCGCAAGGTCATGTAGGCAGACATGAAAGACTCACTACTCCACGGGCAAATATCGGGAAAAATTAAGCACCACCAGCATGGACAGCTCCCCACGAGTCACTTATAATGGTTGGTCTTTTCCTGGGGTTTGATTCATGTTGTTTGGGGGAAAATATTAAAATAGCCTTTGTAATGGTAAGAATATTTCCAAAGAGCCAAGATGGGGCTTAAGATCAATATGGGCCAGGTTTGTCTCCGTGCGCACACACACATTTTACTTCTTTATTTGGATTGACAGATATACAATTATCATGGCACAATCCAAATTTGGTTTAAAAGGAGTCCAATACAGCACTAGAATCTTCTGTTCATAATGTCCTAAGGATAAAGGTGGCACCTGCGTTTCCATATGAAGAGGCTCCCAATGATGCAAGATATTGAGCAAAATTTTGTGAATTGCTTGGCCCTTCTTTTTGTCAGTCCACAGATCTGAAGACCACGCAAACATAGTTTATGCACATGGCCCAGACTACCAAAAATGAGCACAATTACTTTACATGAGTAATTGCAGTTATTTAAAGCAGTACACAGTGGTTGGTATTTCAGAAGCTTCGTTGAGTAGCATATATCCATATATGAATCAAATGAACATCCAATTTCTACAATTATTACTTGTCTATTGTTCTCATCAATCAATGTAAGATCAGGCGAGTTTGGTGAGTGGTGGATAACATCTCCCAATGTAGTGCACTGATCAGGTGACAGGACAAACCAGTCTGTTTTAAAACTTGTTTCATGATGAATGGATGTGAAGTGGTCCGTCTTGCGCAGCTCTTGCAGTGTTAGCGCTACGATACGGTCATGACGCGCGATGTACAGTCCCTTATAGGCGGCGCAACCGTTCAATACATGTGCCATGGTCTCCCTTTGATGTTCGCGGTGCATCAGGCAGAACGGGTCATGCTGAGATGGATACCACAGAGACAAATTTGCTTTAGTTGGTAATACCTGCAGGCGCGCTTTGATTGTAAACTTGTGTATGTCGTCCTGCAATGCTGAGTTTCGCAGGAATGAATGGGAGACACTGTGGTTAGCGTGAGGCAGACAGGCCAATTGTCCCTGGAGGCGCAGCCCTGTCCAGTGCTGAACCGCGCGGGCTTTAAAACACACACACACACACACACACACACACACACACACACACACACACACACACACACACACACACACTCTCTCTCTCTCTCTCTCTCTCTCTCTCTCTCTCTCTCTCTCTCTCTCTCTCTCTCTCTCTCTCTCTCTCTCTCTCTCTCTCTCGCGCGCCACATATTTAATGTCGCTGTAAATTGGTGTAATGTAGCAGAAAGTGCGAGACATTCGCTGGCCTCGTTGCACGCAACACGTTGTGAAATGATTTCTTAACGGGTTTAACCGCATCATTCGCGACTCTCGAGCAGTTTGAGAACTGAGAAGAATGAGAGAGAGAGAGGGCAGTGACTACCATGTCACTGAGACTATGTGTGTGTTGTGCCTAGTGAATCCAAGTGCAGAAAATACATATCCATATAGTTTATTACATAATGCACCATGTTATTACATTTCCATCAAAAAAAAAAAGTTGCGGCCGCATTCCGTAATAAATTTCGCATTTTGTAATAATTTATTACAAGATGAGAAAAAAGTTATTACGAAATGCGTTCAAGAAATTTATTACGAAATGCGTAAATTATTACACAATGCGGCGATTGTCACCGCATTATGTAATAATTTGTTACATTATTACATATTGCACCGTTATTACATAATGCGGCGTTACAAACCCCTACCAGGGTGCAGTACCTTCAGAGTGTATGTGTGTGTGTGTGTGTGTGAGTGAGCGAGTGTGCGCATGTGTCTATGCTTCCAAGATTTAATGTTCAGGAGAGAAAATAAAAAGACTAATATTAGTTATTGCTGAACCCATGTCTCTGTCGTTCCATACCCTCCAACCTATGTGTATCTTCATCAAAGTTGAGTTAATCTAATTGATCGCTTAAAGTAATGTCCACCTCTCGGCACTGTCACACTTGGGAGAACATCTTTCACCGGAGACAAAGAAAATGGATAGGGTTGGATTAGATTGTAAATCATAGTTCTCAATTTCAAATAAATTCCCGGAGACTTCAACTGGATAATGAAGGAGGCTCGGTGGTTGGTTAAGATTTTTAACATTTTCGTCATCCCCATGTTTATAAAATAGGAACTGAAAATGGCATCGTCAGGAACAGGCATCGAAACGACGGTTCTGGAACCAAAACCGAAACCGAAAAATTCTGATCGGTACTCAGCCCTAGACATGACCACTAAGGGCATCGAGGTTCCTTTGACATGGTCTTAACAACACCCCTGCTACTGTTATTGTCCCCTACTAAATGCTGTCAGCTACTTATTTACAGCCGTTATTGGTTCACTTATAATAGCTGTCAGCCACTTGCTACTGTTTAAATCTATGTGTGGGCTAACAGAGTGTAGGAGCCATTTATTTTCATCTATAAATAGGTTTTAGTGTAGGTTTAGATTTAGCCACTAAGGGGAGCGTGCAGGCACATGTATTAGTGCAGGTGCTTGAGTACTCAAAATTCTTAACAGAAACCATACCAACATTGTCATATCTTAGACCAGGGGTGTCAAACTCATTTTGGTCCGGGGGCCACATACAACCCCATGTGGACCTCAAGCGGGCCGCATTAGTAACATCATCGCAAAAAAAAAACCAACAAAAAAAAACGTAAAGCAGAGGATTAGTGTTCAGTACTATCACGTTTTAAGTGTGTTGAATATGTAGAAAGCAATGCAATACTGATAATCCTATGTAAAATTTCCTTCATTCATTCATTGCCATCCGTCAATTAATCAAATATGGGACAGTTCATTTTGGCAGGGGGAAATTTTGTATTTCTTATATGTAAGAATTTATCATATAAGAAATTTCCTGCATTTTCACGCATTCTAACATCCCGTTTCCAGTTTGAGCTTAATAGGAACCAATACAAATCCAATTATATTTATTATTTAATTACAACCAATACCAATACAATACAAATAAGAAGTATTAACATGTTATCTCTATAGCCTATATGAGGTCTATAATATATGAGCTTTATCAAATGCCTGTTACAGTACAAATTCACTATTTATAATAGAAGTGTGATGTGCACTTTACTACATATACAGTGTAACAGAGGGACCATTGGGTTAATGTCATGCAGATCTCGATTTTGCCCCGAGGGCGTAATTGCGCATTTCGGTTATTCCATTAAAAAAAAAGAAAAAAAAAAGTTTATATATATAGTATATAGTATATAGTTTATATATATATTTATATAGTTTATATATATTATATATATATATATTTTTTACATCCGGGCCGGATGGAACCCTCTGGCGGGCAAAAAAAAAAAAAAACACACACTGTCAAACACGGCTTACTCGAGCAGTGGTTCAGAAAGATGTGGAGGGTTCTTTTAGGAATGCCTCTTTCAGTCTTAATGCACTACCTCTTAAATGTAGTGCATTATGGAAAACAGATCAGTAGCCACCTTCAAGAGTCAGATTAAAATGTGGCTCAGATAAACAAACATGTACAAATATCTAATTTACACCCGCAAGTCCACACACAGAAAAAAACATTTCTGTCCATTCTAGTCAAAAATGAGACGGGAAACAGAGATATATTTCAGAAGATTTATTTCTGAATACATACATTTGTGTTTTGGGGGTATGGCTCTGTTCGGAGGAAGTTCCCCGGCTTCTCCATGAGCTCCATGGGAACCAATACAGAGAACAGCAGCATCCTCAGGTGGAGTGCCTTCCATTTAGCTGGAAAGGCAACACACCCCCTAGAACAGAGCAAGCAACAATGACAACAGTATGACATTGATTGGCAATGATAAGAGGAGCAGGGGAGGTGATGGGTGCAAAACAAGCAGACAAAAAGCAATGACAGGAAAACAAATTCGGTAGTTTAAATAAAGCACGCCAACAAAGAGGGTGGAGTAATAAAGAGGCTTCAAAACCTGCCCACCCAATGCAAAAGTGTGTGCTCGAGTGCATCTTAATATGAGACCTTGCCTCCTCCACTTCCCTCCTCCACTCACTTCTCGTCATGATGACATCACTGACAACAGCATTATATTTCAATATCTTGCAAAAGCTCAATTGTAGAGTCTTTGTCTCGTTTGCAATTGTTATGGTGAATGAAAAACAGTCCCTCAAAAGTTGTTGTGGCTAGGCTGACAGCTGGGAAACTTTATCGTTTTCTCCATGGAGGAGGGGCCAGGAGGCGGGGCGAGGAGACAAGCGCAAGTGGAGGAGGCAAGGTCACATATTGGGATGCACACCTCAAGTTGGGTCTCCTAATCTCCTAAAGGGGCGTCCACCCGAAAGAAAGTGGATACCAGAAATGAACTAGAATGACTTCTCTCTGTCTAGAGTATCTCTGGCGCCAAAGGTCAGCATCCAATTGCGAGCAGCAGCTGATTAACCAAGGTGCAGCTGATTAGTGGAGAGTTGTATGGGTTGCGTCGGCGTCCGCCAATAGGCAAAAGGGCACGTTGACTATGTGGTCTGCCAGAACTATCGCAGGTTGCTCAATTAATGCACAGCCCTATTTCAGGGCTTCTTTCTTTTTGTTAACTTGTTTTTGTCTTTGTGGTTTTACCTTTCTTTACTTTGTCTCTTTAGTCAACACTGTGTTTTGTATAAAAGTGTATTTCTGTTCATGTCTCCGCTTGTATACAGCCTGCCTATTTTTGACACAATTGAAATAGGGGGAGAAAGGAAATTAGCCATTGTACTTTATTCTGGAACATGCATATCATGTATGTATATGTGTACAGTACATGTATTCATTAATGTGCAATACCCTGAAAAATAAAAGCTAAGTACACTTAGGTGACGTATTTGTGCTAATGAATGCTTGGACAGGGGAACACATGGCTCTTACCGTAACCCTGTGGGACAGCCAAAATGATAGAATACAGTATTTTTCAGTGATGGCCAGATGCAGGTGCCTTAAGCTGTTGAGACATCTTCCCGATTGTATCAAAAAAATGTGCAATGCATCAGACGCATCATGTGCATCTAGTGGTCCAGAAAATAGCAGTCCAAATAACAGAAAAAACAGTCTCAGGTTCATCTTTGTATTGTTTCAATGCCCTCTAACATTGGCCTCACTGATGGTGTAAAATGGCATACCACATCCCTCAATGCTAGTAATGCTATGAATAGGTGCATTCGAGATGTGTCAACGCATTAATGCGCATTTAGACAGCAATGCACCCTGGATGGAAAATGCTGCATGACGGTTAGATTTCCTGTCAAACTTCGAAATTTCGTCGACGTTGCGTTGACGAGGTGACATGTCACATGGTGTAAAACTATCGCGGGATGAATGCGGCTGCAGTCAGATCTTGCAACCTCTGCAGTTGCTTATCCCCTTCAACGCTCGTCGGCGGACTGCCTCCGAGGTCACGCGCCCATGAACTGGTTGGTCAACAACTCACTCACGTGTGTATATGGGTCTTGTCTCACACCTCTACACAAGTTTGCGTAGGTCCCCACTTCAGCTCCTCCTCACTGCCTGTCCCCCCACTCCTCACACGTGGTGTGTTAGTAGAGCAAACCGGTGCGAGCTCATCGTCTCGTTCATATTTGTGGCCGACTGCAAATGCGCTGTATTTAATAACACCCACATCGTGACAACAAGTTCTCGCTGACGTGCCTTGCGCAACGTCGACGCTCGCAACAAAGTCGTATGCGCTTAATATGTCATTCCACTGCTGCTACTGTCCTGCTGAAGCGCGAACTTAATTTCATCTGTACTGTTTCATGCTGTGCTGAATTTGGAGTGACCTCCTGCTTTAAACATGTGTAGTAATGGTGAACACCCTGCAGTCCAGTCTTCATCGGATTGTGGGACAACAGCATAAAAAGTTGTCTAGAGCAGTGGTTCCCAAACTTTTTCTTCTGGGACCCATATTTTTACCATTGTAAGCTTTGGTGACCCAACCACGCGAGCGCCCGCACGAGAGGGAGTCACATGATACTCTGTTTCCTGCGAAAACTCATTAGTTATCATTTTATTCCTCAATTCGTCTTTGGTCAAATATAGAATAAATGTTTAATGTATCACTTACATTTTCTTGCTTCTATGCATATATTAGAAATGCTTTGTCATTTGTTCAATATGGGTTATATATGGTATTAAAATTAAACCCCTTAAAAACAGGAAGGCTTTGCGACCCTCTGTGGATCTTTGGCGACCGTCCCGATCCATAGGTTGGGAACTACTGGTCTAGGGAATGTGATGTGATTTGTGCATTTCCTTTTTGGCAGGTGAATGTTATTGTACAGATTAAGGATAAAATAATATTATTTAATACAAATGTATGGGCCAACTCAACTACAGCAGTCCCAGCAGGTCATCATGGGATATTTGTACCATCTCAATAGCAGCTGACCTCAAGTTACCTTAAGATACCTGGTTATGGCACCTTTATTTTACCCATTTGAGACTTCTCAAAGTAGTGTTATTATTAAGGCTCATCCAGACCCACGGCTTCCAATTCACCATCATCAGGACAGAAATGAGTAAACTTTTTACATGAAAGGTGAAACATAGGCTATTAAAGGTGGATTCAGTTTGGCTGGAACTTCACACTTCTCACTGATGCTTCAATTGTTCGTATGCATGTGAGGAAATGTCAGACACAGAAAAAATCAGTCACCAGGTGGCAAAAATGAACCAATTTACTTTATTTTTAACACTGATTATTACTTTCTTATAATAATAAGTTGGTTTCTGTGTTTGATCTTTTAAACATACATATGATGTGACAGTATGGAATAGATTAATACATTTTCAACGTAGGAACAAATATAGCTTAAATCAATGGTTCCCAACCTATGGGTCTGGACCCAACCTATGGGTCACCAAAGATCCACAGAGGCTCGCGAATACCATATATAGCCCATGTATGCATAGAAGCAACAACGTGTACATTAAACATTATTCTATATTTGACCAAAGACAAATTGAGGAATAAAATTAGTTTTCGCAGGAAACAGAGGGTATCATGTGACTCCCTCCCATGCAGGCGCTCGTGCAGTTGGGTCACGAAAGCTTACAATGGTAAAAACATGGGTCCCTGAAAGAAAAGGTTGGGAACCACTGGCTTAAATGACATGTAAGGGTTAAGATGAAACGAAGAGGTACCAAGCACAGCCAACACCAGCCCCAGAAACCATTTTTTATGTGCTATTTAGATTGAACAGGATATACTAAACTAAAAGTAGATTTTTATTTAAATATTTTTGACATTACATGTCTGTGAAGGGTTTAGATGACAACAAGGGGTACCAAAAACAACAAACTCCGCCTCAGCAGACAGTTTTACTTAAAATGACAATGAGTAAGATAATATCTTAAAATGGAAAAAATTATACATTTAATTTGTGTTGGTTTAAAGTAAAGTTGCCAACAAACAACAGACAACAGATCATATTAGCATAGTTTGAGAGAGTATGAGTATAATTATGTTAGTGGTACACAGCAAACATAACATGGACTCTAGCTATTTCTGTTCAACCACACTGTCACTGCCCCAGAGGCTATTAATATGATTACACCTGCAGCAAAACCTGACGCTTCAAGTACACCACTAGCAGCTCCAAATGCAGCCCCAACAGAAACAATAGCAAATCTTACAATCTTATCCATAGCATTAGCATGTCCACAAACAATTATAAAGAGAGCAAAAATAACAATACTCACTCCTACAAAAACTGCAAAACCAGCATAAAGTAAATCAACATAAGCTACAATACCAGCACCATCCAAATGCACTCCAACAGCAGCAGCCACTCCTGCTCCAACACCTGCTCCACCAATAATTCCCCATATTGCGTCAACACGTATGTTATCAAATGTTTTGAAAACAGCTCCAGCTGTACCAGCCCCTGCAACAACTTCAGTTGTGGCTTTAGCAGCAATTTCTAATCCCACCGCAGAAGCTCCAGCTCCACCTCCAACATCTCCAGCAGCAGCAACAGCTACAGCAAAAACTCCAACAGCAGCTCCAGCACCAGGTACAACTCCAGCCAAAGCTACAAAAACAGCTACAGCAACAGCAACAGCTCCAACAACAAATCCAGCAACAATTCCAGAAACAAATCCGACACCAGCAAGAAGTACAACACCAGCAAGAGCTCCAGCAACAGCTACAACAGTGGTTACAGCAATAGCAACAACCACAGCTCTGCGACCTCCAACACCAGCAGCATAAGCTCCAACAGCAGATCCTACAAACGACACCACAACTCCTCCTGCTGTACCTCCACTGGCAGCCCCAATACCACATCCAATAGTAACTGCATTAGCAAATGGATACAGATACTTCTGTTTCCAGTCTTTAACCTTGATGTAGCTTCCTCCTGTTCCCTGCACCATTGTCTTGATCTTTTCCAGCAGTTCTCTGACCTGAGAGGGATCCTTGTCTCAGTTGTTGAAGATGTTGTTTCCTACTACACCATAGTAAACTGGTGTAACATGAAGGAAACTGGTGTAACGTGATACCACTTCCACAAACAACCACTGGTACTTTCAATATCTCTTCTTTACTTTCAACAGCTTAATGTTACACAGGAGGTGGATGGCCTTGATGTAATTTCGTGTTGCGCTCTTCCACTTTGAAGTAATACAATCCTCATTTCCTCTGGCTCTGTTGGAATATTGATAACATATAGAGATATTAAGAATATTTTTCTTAAATATATCTCTGTCTGTAAAGACAGGGAAGATTAATAGAATTAATTAAAATATGTTTTAGGATCTGAATAATGTCATTACATTCTGCAATATTTAGTCTATACGTTACATGGAACCATGGACTCGGTGGTAGGAAATACAGTTTGTACTAAAATAGTGACAGAAATCCATGAAGGCAGCTCAATGTCATCTTTTTGTTGTGTAGTTGTAACAGCAACTGCACATTTACAGTTAGTGTTCCTATCTAGCAATTGTGACTAGCCATTCAGGATATGTTAAAGGTGTATGCCACTATTTTAGCATGCTACACGGATCCATTGACTTTCACTAGCTTAGCGACATGCTCACTCTTTTAAAGCTTAAAGCAAGACAACGGCTTACATGAAAAATAAGACACTTTACCACCTTTATAAACCCCAGCCAACGATTTTAACTGCATTAAGCCCCAAAATAGTGGCATACCCCTTTAAAGGAACAGACCACCCTTTTTTGATTTTCACATATTTGCAGTATTTCCCAACATTATTCATGAATGTGCATATCATTTTTCTTCTCAGTGTTTTCAGTACTTAGATTTATTGGTATCACAATTATTAGCATAGCTTAGCATACTTAATCACTGGAAGTAAATGGGAGCATAAGCATCAAGCCTGAAGTGATCACAGGATGGGATCAAATAGCTGTTTTGCAATCTGGAGAATTTTACATTCATTTTAAAGTACTTTATAAGTAGCCTACATTTGATGATGTTTTGTTTGCTCCCATAGACTTGCATTGCTACAGCATTTTTTAAATGAGGTGGACTACTCCTTTTGACCTATTTTACATGTTGCATTCGTAGACCAAAAAATGGAGCAAAAGAAGAACTCAGTGTCAACCAAGTGGGAAAACACCCTCAGAATCCCAGAAAGCTTGGAAAGCCAAATACAATATATCCCAAACCCTGCACATTAGACAGTTTTTCATTCCTTATCAACCCCTTAGTTAGTTTACAAATGTACATACAAAGTCCTGTAGCCACCTTTCTCTTCAAGGTAGTTGATATGTGTGCTGCCACTGCTGAGGTCCCGTTGTTGAATGAGTTTGCTTTTCCTCTTTGCTGTGTTATAATATAGTAGAGTCCTCCTCACCACACCTGGTCTCATCAGGGCGTAGAATGGCATGCACATTTTATTTCTTAAGTACAGTATATCTTTGTGCCAAAGTTGTTCTTGAACATGGTGAGCGCCGTCTGGACGGTCTGGTTGTTTGCTGAAGAGGTGGGGACTCAGTAACACAGACAACACAGTCACAGACACATGACACATACATTAAAAGGAAACTGTGTTTCACCAACAGGATAATAGCAGCATTACATCACAGAAGTTGACTGGGGGAACTTGGCATGACCGTCCACTCCCTTGATTAAGTAATAGAATACTCATTTTCATCTTTGTATTGATTTTCTTCTCCCATATCATCAATGTGGGGTTAAATGTCATTCCACACCCATCAATGCTATATCTGTGTTATTTCAATGCTGCTATTGTCCTACTGATAAACGATGAACATTTGATCTTGGTGTGTCATGCTGTGCTGAACTTGAGTGACCTCCTGCTCTGTACATGAGGTAGTGGTGTAGTCCTCATTGGATTGCATTGGATTGCATTGGATGAGGCAAACGTCACAAAAAAGGTGTGTAGGGGATAGGGTGTGATATGTGTATTTCCTTTTTGGCAGATGAATTCTATCGCCTAGATCAGAGATGGGCAAGTTTCATGATACGGAGGGCCACATTTTTTCATCGCCACCATTGGAGGGCCAGATGACCTGGGATCAGACTACAACTCACACAGCTCATGATGCAGTTGACAGTATAATTACAATGGATTAATTCAGTAGTGTTTTGAACATTTCTGGTCATTATTTATTTATTTATCTATTTATGTTGTATATAAGGGCCACCCTGAGTGAGGAGGTGGGCCACATGTACCCCCCGGGCGTCCAGTTGCCCATTCCTGCCCTAGATTAATTATATCAAACAATAAAATTAAATACTAATGTATGGGCAAACTCAACTGGGCCCAGAGTCCAGAGGCCACAGCAGGTCATCATGGGCATCTCTGAACCCTCTCATCGCCCCCGACCACAAGTTACGATTATAGCTCATGAGATCTTTATTAAACCCAACTGAGACTGCTCAGAGCCAAGACCACGATACAGTGTGCACGTTAATGCTTCATGTTGTTTGTAGTTTATTTCCAGAATTTGCTTTATGGAGCAGCTGAGGCCTAGTGATTAAGGAGATGGGCTTTCGGTCAGAGGATTGCAGGTTCAAATCCCACCCTTCCACTCCCCACCTCAAGTGTGAGTCGCTTTGAATTAAAAAAACAAAAAAAACATCAGTGTAGTGTAATGTTATGTAATTTATTTATTTGTAATTTATGCCTCCCAATCACAAATGATAGCCTACCTATTTCATGAGTATTTACCACACCACCATCAATGTATAAGTGATTGAATTTTCACCGCCACACAAGTGGCCTCACCTACCAAGTATCAAAGGGCATCAAGTAAAAAAAATACACATTTTGCTGTTACATGGATTAAATTCTGGTGGCGATCCAGATAACGAACAGGAACCAGGACTTTTTAAAAAGATTCCTCACCATTGCTAGTCCCTAATGACCGCAAATTGAACTGCAGGAAAGGGCTACTTGGAATGTTGTTCCAGTTTCTAACTCCACAAAAAGAAGGGAGAAAGACTTCAAACTAAAATCGGGTGTAACGTTGTCAAATGTTCTATCAAACAGCTTCCTTGGCGGAGGTCTGCACTCTCACAGTGCATTCTAGTGTCTAATAACCTATATAACTTTTTTTTTTTAACAAAAAATATTTAATATATGTAGCCTGCGTTAGTTCTGCTAGGAAGACTCAGAGCACCTGTGCATTTCGCAGAGCCAATCAGCGGCAGCCATTGCCTTTATAGCGACGTGTCTAACTCTCCTTTCTTGCTGGCTTTAGGCATGGCCGGTCCGAAATCTCCTCCTCCATCCCCACCACCACCAGTTGGGTCAAGTCTTCCTGTCCGGGGGGTTAGAAGTCCAGTTCCTGCTGCACAGCTACGGCAGGCTCTACTGGATCCGCCAGCGCAAGACCCGGGCTGATGATTGGACCTACGCCAAATACTGTCTACTTATGCCAATTCCATTGTCAACTATGTTAACATTAAATTGTTAAATACGAATTTATCTCTCTGAGTCTTAATGGCAGAATTGGTATTTCTTACTTTTTTTTAGTCTTCCTCATGCCATCACTGTCCTCTTCCTCCTTATTCTCAGTTCTTTTTAATTATTCCCTCTACCGGTTAGAGTTTACCTATACATAGACCGCATTCCACATTATTACACAAATTACGTTTCCCCAAATAATCAATATAAATGACAGTCTTCACAATTTTCAAATCATCAGCCATTAGAGTACAATTAAAAGGTTTTTGAACGAACCTTAACATAACAGTAGAGAAAGTATAACAAAGCTTCAGTGAATTAACAATAGGAGAATAATTAAAATGCAAAAATAAAATAGAAATTAAAGTACAATAAAATAAATGTTTTAAAATAAGAAAACGAAGTAGAACGCATTTGAAGACAAAAAGTTAATAGTTCATAAAAAATAAACTAGTTAATAAAATAAAATAATAATTCAAATAAAGTGGAAGTGCCTGTCAGTGTGGTTGAAAAGCAGAAGTGAAGAGGTGTGTCTTGAGCTTAGATTTGAAAGTAGACAGTGTAGAACACTGACGACGTGACAGTGGGAGTGAGTTCCAAAGCTTGGAGCCAACAACACTGAATGCCCTGTCGCCCGTGGTGCACAGGTGTGTGGAGGGAACTGTAAGGAGGAGTGAGTCAGTGGAGCCAAGTGTGCGGGTGGGATTGTATTAGGTGAGGACAAAGTCTGTTCCCTTAAGTCCCATCACTCGGCGGCCATCTTGGCTACGCCTCAAACTGACTATTTGAGATTAGTCAGTGATGGGGTATACTCATGAACGGCGTGACGTTTTCCATGTGCGTTACGCCCATTTGTGGGGGAAAACAGGCAATGCAAGTCAATTGGTGGTGTTGGGGTTTAATAAACGAAAGATAAGGACCTGTAGACTAGGGTTGTTCACGCGCAACATGCCGAAAACGTGTTGTGTTACTGACTGTTCAAATAATATAGCCAAACAGCCGTGACTGAAGCATGTACTGTGTTCATTTAGGGTAGCCGATAGCATGTAAGTTGATGAGACATTCGGTTTGTTTTCACCCATAAAGGGGCGTAACGCACATTTAGGAGCAAAGTACCCGGATGGTCGTTCATGAGTATATAAGAATGAATGGGGTAAATAGTGTGTGTGACAGTGGGACAACACAGCGATACACAACTCATATGGTTGGAATCACAATGAAAAACTGGTTTTAATGGCAGTCTTAGAATGACCGAAACATGAAAGAAACACTTTAAAACAGCGTTTTTCTTTATGCTATTTTTGATCTGTGCATGCGCCACATTCCACGACAACGTTCTGTTTTGCGGCCGGTGGGAGCAAGTTGTGTGAACTTCACCTCTTCCGGCCGGCTGTCAAACGGGCATCCATTCTCCGGTCATCGTACAGAAAAGAACACTGGATTTATTTTCTGATAGCCAAAGCAGTAAGCACAATGGTCGTCCCTGCTCATCAGTAATAAAAAAAATAGGCTATTGAATAAATTAATGATGTAGCCTGCCTCAAAATTGGTGTTTTAAATTGTGATATCATGTTGTTGCCTATAAACTGATAATAGCTATGACTAACGGTGAAAAATATAAGACAAAAAAGCTGTCACCGGGGCCATCTGCACCAGAGACTACACAGAGTACACCGGCACGGCCTACTCTGTCTGGTGGCACAGCCAGACTGACCTCCAGGGGCCGTGAAATCCGGACACCTCTCCGGTTCAGACTCAATGATTGATTATTGACTGCTTCATTGCTAATGCCTAACCATTTTTTTTAACAGGTTTCGTTACGGTCTTTAAGTAAACTACGTTAGTTGAAAAGGAAAAAAAAAAATCAAAAATGAAAAAAACTGAAAAAAAAACAAGGCAAATGACAGCAAGAAAAAAAGGGGATGAAAAGTGAAGATGAGGAAAAAAAAAAAAGTTTTTGCAGTTAATGTTGCAATGCACTTATTGTATTATGTTATGCAAAGTTTATGTGCTTTAAAATACTACAGTACAGTAGTATGTAATATGGATGATTTCTTGTTGATGCACTTAAGGCATTGTTTATGTCTGTTACAAGTACTACAGTACAGTAGTATGGAAGTTGAGGAGTTCTTGAAAAAAAAAGGAAGAAAGGAAGGAAAATGCATTTGGTAAAAATGGATTTAATTTTTAATTCGGCTTAAGTTGCTTACCTGAACCTGCTGTTACAGTAAGTCCTGTTTATTTGAATGTGCTTGGGATTCTCTGGATGGTCTCAGTAGGCCTACAGGTAAAGGTTACCTTTTGTTTATTGTCTTAAAAGGGGGAGATGTAATGTAACGATGTTTGGACGTTATCAGTATATTAACGCAGCGTCGTACTTCCCGTCACTAGTTGAATAGTGGGACAAGTTAATGAAGACACGCTTCACGCGAGCTCTGTATTGTACTTCCAAGCTATAATAATTATCCACGACAAGAGACACATATTGTGTGCGTATCATGACAGGAAGGTTTTTCCGATCAAGACGCGAGGTAAATATTGCGTGCTGCTTTGTATACTGTCGCTATGCTGGCGACGTTCATTGCAACGGGGGATGAGGAAACGCGTCGTAATTTGCCTGTTACAGACTCAATAGTCAACACCTGGAGGGTGACAGGGGTCGGGATGTTTGTAGAAGAGCTTGTATACTAAGTAGAAAAGTAAATGAAGACAAAAGAAGTGTGCATATTCCTGCCAACAGCGGGGGATTTGGAGTGAGAAGAGTAGGCGCCTGAGACACACAGGTCTCGTGCCCATTCTACTCGGTGCAAATTGGAAGCGCAGTCCACGCTACTCAACACTGTTTGTGCCGTCTGCAGGTCTAAATAAATAGCAATGCTATTCTAATAATATAATAATAGTAATGATTATGTCCAATTGCGACCTGACTGAGTCTATTAGCAACAGAAAATTGTGATACCAGCTGGGATTTGGTGCATCAGCCCCCCCCACCACACACACACACACGTTCCTTATATCACCTATTTGTATATCAGTAAATGTAACATTTGTTTTGAATAGGTATTGGCACAAGTTTTTAGAAATGTAGTCCATACCCAGAGTCCTTCAGGGTGTACACTGACAGGCCTACTGTAGGCTACTGTAGGCCAGCTGTACTTGGTTCAAAGACCCACAGATGGACAAAATGCACATAATACCCCTAGTGTGGATTGAATCGGTATGCTGGGCATTGCTGTGAAGGGTTTCCATGCACACCTTCCACTTGTCCACTTCCACCTTCCACTTGTCACCTTCATAGACCAGCCCCTACAGGCAAAACGGCAACCTTCCATTTACTTGTGTTTGTCACTGTGCTGCACAATATTAGTTACAAATTACACATTTAGTGTACAATTTTTGCTATCTAGAATTAAATTAAATAAATGATTAAAAATATTGTAAAAATATGCAAAAATATGCAATAACTCATTATAAATTAAAAATGGCAGACATCACATGACGTCATAATGTGCAAATTAGATGGGATAATTTACTCCTAAAATAAACTTTGGGTCATCCTCAATATTTGTCTCATTAATTGTCAGGCTCTATCTATTACCTATGTCAAGCCACAGCCTTTTGAATAGAAGATGTCAAAATCACCAGTTTTGGGGAAAATCCTATGGCGCCCAGAGGGTTAAGGTAGTTGGTGTGTGCTGTCACTGTGGTGCTAAATAAAGAAATCCGTTTCTGTTTCAGCCTTAAAGTGATACTGTCCCATTTTTGGAAATAAGCTTATTTTACACCTCTCCTTGAGTTAGATAATAGGCTTTTACCGTTCTCTTGTACTTTCAACCGTTCTCTGTGTATGGCAGTGCAAATTTTACCTCCAAGCTAGCAGTTAACATTGAGTCCTATGAGACCAGCTGGCGGCTAACTGGTCTCATAGAACTCAATGTTAACTGCTAGCTTGGAGGTAAAATTTGCACTGCCATATCCAGAAAACGTTTGAAAGTATAGGAGAATGGTAGAAACCCTATTATTTAACTCCAGGGGAGGTGTAAAATAAGCTTATTTCCAAAAATGGGACAGTATCACTTTAAGTATGTAAGTGGTAGTCTCTTCCCATTGGGAATGGATGATGATGACTATCACTGGTGTAGGACGAGGTAGTTTCAGTTTTGTCCTCATTGTGATCATTTTGATCTAGGGCCCGATTCGAAACAGGGAAGGCAGCTGTCCTTTCAGTGAGCTAACTGGACATCGAGTCATAAAGTGTGGATCGAAACGAAAAAATGCTTTATTTCCTCTCTCGACAGTTGACTGCATTTGTGGGCGTAACGAGGATATTTCGAGGATACATCAGATGCTGACCTCGCTGCCTTGGTACCCAACATGCTGTGCGCCATCTCCCTCTCAACCGGAAACCTGAAAAACAAACATGGCTACTACCCAAACTACTACCTTATCATACTCTTTATTCTGACACTTATGTATGTAGATATTGAAAATCGAATGCATAAATCAACATTGTAGTATCTAAATATGCGGTCGCTAGATCTATTTATAGCCTATTTTACGATTCCGCCGTCTGACGATCATTCACCGTTCAAATAGCATGCGTAAGCTATGCGCTAACGTGATGAATGTAACTCCCGCCATAGAATCGCCGGAACATCAAATGCGCAAGGCGGCGCACTCGTTAGTGCCGTTCGGAACGGCTGCCTCATCAGCTAACTTCACCTATCTGATCAGTGACCTGTTTATGTAGGAGGAGAGTCATCGAGTCACTGCCTCCCGTTTCGAATTCAGCCTAAGTCTCCTCCCCAATGGACATGCACAAATACACCAATGTTGGGTCTTTCTCAAAGCCTAGGCCAGTGTCCTTCCAAGTGTATCAGCCTAATTAGTCACGCCCAGTGATTGGATACTTTTTGGTGAACTCTACAGAATATCCAATCACTGTGTGTGACTAATAAAGGGTATCAAATCACTGGGCGTGACTAATTAGGCTGATACACTTGGAAGGACACTGGCCTAGGCTTTGAGATAGTCACAGAGCTGCATGCCATTAGATGAGTTGTTACCTCAGCCATGAGGTCATGAGTCACAAATAATCTAGATATCTGATTATCTAACATCTTTGCTAGAATCACAGGCCATGTTTGTCCTGTCATAGACTCAATTTTAACTCAACGTCTTTTCAAATAGTGACGCCCCTGCTATTGACAGCTGCCGACGTCAATATTTATTTTGTATTTTATTTTCTTAAAGCTTAAGCGGGGGTCATCTGGGGTCGTGTTGTGTACATTGACAGACCCGATCCTGTAGGTGGCAGAAGTGTCATTATGGATAGTCAAGGCATGTGCCGAGAGCACATGAAAGAGGAAACGTCTAGGATAAGTCATCACGAATACGTACAATAACATCAACAATTGTAAAGAAATTCTAATAAGTAGGCTAGTAAAGGACCTGTGACAGTAGTTTACCTTCTTGTCCTCTAGGTTAAACAGAGCTACTGAATTCAGTGATCGAGCCAGACAAAAACAAAATCTGATCTCACACTAAGACTTTGTGTTGTTTTAGTAGTAATCACTCTCCCTGTCTTCACCAGCAGAGTAAAATGTCTTTCAGTGATATTTCAAGGCCGCTGTTGAATAGTCTAAATCAGGGGTTCCCAAACTTTACCATGTTAAAGCCCCCCATTTACTAATGTATTCCAGCCAAGGCCCGCTTTAAACGGCTTGTGCCATACTATTTTTCTGTGCACCCACTTTCACAACCATAGTCTAGTCAGTGCCAAACAGGGATATATAACATAATAATAATGCAACGAAAATAGCTGTAAGAGATGTAAGTAATAGTTGTAGAACATTAGAGAGGTGACCTCACCCTTCTTTTTACTGCAATCCGTGGCAGACATTTTCTGGAGATAGACCTGAGAAATGGGGATGAATGGAGAAGGAAGCGCACCTCTGTCACAAAATGGCTTGTGAAATGTGAAAATGTCCATCAACGCAATATACAAGGACCAGTGGCGGACTTAGCAATTTGGGGGCCTAAGGCGAATTTAGCTAGGGGGCCCATCGGCCCATTTCATATCACATTTTTTTTTAACATAAACTCTCTTTTTCGATATATTTTTTTTAAATCACGATTTTCCATTTAAAAAAATAATTACAAACAACAAAAAAACTGGCAATCTTGAGCTACAACCCTTCCTGGACAGATTTCAAAGAATATTTGCAACTTTTCATGCAAAAATTGAACAAACTAAAATGTGAAATTTTCTATAATCCCATTTTGACTTTAATATGAGAGCAGAATGATTCCCCCCCCTCACTGAAGTGTTATTTCATATGTCCATGCTTGCTGTCACTTATTTGAAGTGACGTTGGTTTGGGATTTCATGGAGGATTTTGAAATGCTGCTGTGGGGAGTAGACAGTAGGCCTAGTAGGATAAGCGACAGGTGGACACTGTTTTCTGACAGAACAGCGGTTTGCAGGTATTTGGCGTTTTCAGGTGGATATTGTCTTCGTGGATGTTACAGACATCCCAACTTTCAAAAACTAATCAAGGAGATATTTATTAAATAAACCGAAAAGTGCGCTCTCTGTCAAGCGGTCGCCTTGACCCAAGCCTACCTGAACACTGACAGACCCATTGAGAAGAGACACGCGTGCAGTTAGGTTAAACAGAAACAAAGCCTTCATGCTCCCCGCTTGCGTGCCTGTGAAATCGAAGTATCCAATTCCGCGGAGCTCAATGCGCGAGTTGCCATCTTGCCTGCACTTCTCATATGTTGGATGTTGGATTTCATGGGAGACTTTTAAATGTCGCTGTGGGAAGTAGACAGAGTAGGCGACAGGTGCACACTCTTTTCTGACAGAACAGCGGTTTGCAGGCATTTGGCGTTTTCAGGTGGATATTGTCCTCGTGGATGTTAGACATTCCAACTTTCCAAAACTAATCAAGGAGATATTTAGGCCTACTGAATAAACCGAAAAGCGCGCTCTCTGTCAAACGGTCGCCCTGACCCAAGCCTGCCTGAACAGACCCATTGAGAAGAGACACGCGTGCAGTCAGGTTAAACAGAAACACAGTTCACGCTCCCCTCGCTCGCGTGCCAGTGGCATGTAATCGAAGTAGCCTAGCTAATTCTGCGCTCAATGCGCGAGTTGCCATCTTGCCTACACTTCTCATAGCCATGCTGTAGGCTATGTTGGATTTCATGGTAGACTTTTAAATATCGCTGTGGGAAGTTGACAGAGTAGGCGACAGGTGCACACTCTTTTCTGACAGAACAGCGGTTTGTAGGCGCTTGCGTTTTCAAGTGGATATTGTCTTCGTGGACGTTATAGACACCCTAAGTTCCAAAAACTTATCAAGGAGACATTTACTACATAAACCAAAAGACGCGTTCTCTGTCAAGCTGTCGCAGTGGTGTAGTCTAGGCCTACGTAGAACGCAGGTATACGGAGTATAGCCTACCCACTTCTAAATTTTAGGGGCTTCAGTATACCCACTTAATATGTATTGATCCACTATTTAGAATTGCATATACAGTATACCCACTTCAAAAAATGCTCGAATATACAGTATACCCACTTCAAAAAAGTAGACTACACCGCTGAGCTGTCGCCCGAACAAACCCTTTGAAGACGTGCGTGCACAAGATAAACAGAAACACAGCCTTCACTCTCCCTGCGCTCGCGCGCCTGAGAAGTCTTTTCGAAGTAGCCTATAGAGTAACCTACTCCACGCTCAATGCACGATTTGCTTTCTTGCCTGCTTTCCTTTCTTGCTCAACTTCTCATAGCATTGTCAAAAAAATTCAGGGGGTTGCCGGTGTTAGGGCTGTTGTTTTTTTCTATGGGTGTTAATTGTTTCTTTTAAGTGGTGACGCTGCGTTTAGTCTAACAACACTGAACATAGCAAATGCTGTCTGCAAACGTCTTGTGCCTTCCTATTTTTTGTGCTCCGCTTGATGTTACTGACCATGAAGAGTTTGTTGAATGTGGCGCTTGACTGTTATCCTCCTTATCTGAAGACTTGGTTGTGTGAATGTTTAGGAACTTGCCTGGCGCACATGGCACGCAAGGATGGAAGAGTCCATTTTAACGCGAAAGAGTGGGTGTGCACAGAATCGGTATTTTTTTTGTAATGTATTGTGTTGTTCTTGTTTCCAATTTAAACATACAAAATTCATTATTTATGAAAATCACCATTAATCTGTGAATTACTGTCCAAAGGGGCCCAATTACCAGCTATAGGCCCATGTGAAATTTGCAAAGGGGACAGAGGGGGGCCCTACAGCTGGAGACTAAGCTGGGGGCCTAAGGCGGTCGCCTAGCAACGCCTCAATGCAAGAACCGCGCCTGACAAGGACAATATTTGAAGTGTGTTATATAATTTGATTTTTAAATGAATTTTATCGAGTCATGTGATTTAAGTAGATATTCAGGCTGACATTTCAAATCAGATTCACTGCTTAAGATCCTGTCGGATCCGGAACCGGATATCGAATCCTACGAAAGGGTTGAAACACATAGCCAACTCGCACACGTGGGCCCTTTTTTATTATCTTGGCGCAAACTATTTTTAAGACTCATTGGCTTACTGCCACACTGCCTTCAATGGTCGCTTCCAAAGGGCTTTCACTCAATGCAGCGATTGGGGTTGTCCCAGATCCTGATTTTAGGTAACTGCCGGATACCGGATCCACTGCTTAAGATCCTTCCAGATCCGGATAGTCTGAAAAACCCTATTATCCTGACGGATCCGGAACCGGATCTTCGATCCTGTACATCTCTACTACCTACACAAGATGGGAGGCTGTACTGTTCCATCAAATACGAGCCCACTGAAGTCAGGTATAGACCAGACTTCAGTGGGCTCGTTTTTGATGGAACAGTACATCTTTTGCTCTGCAGCATGCACACTTTGGCATTCCAATACATTCAGAGCAAAAGCAGCTCCATCAAAAATGAGCCCATAGTCTAGCCCAGTTTAATTTTCACTAACCTAGTGTGAATCAGCAGACGTTTCTTTTCTTGATAGTTTCTCATCTCACTGTAATATAAACAGGCCTACCATTTCTATTGTATCACTCAAAACTGTCAATCACCATATTTTTCTAACCACACACAATAAAAATACCACAATAATAAGATGCCAAACATGTAATTGAATTTTATTCATTTAATGGCCAAGCTTTCTGTTGACTGACCTTCCTCAGGGCACAGTTACAAATGGAACATACCGTACAAGATACAACACATATCCATATAGACTCATTAGGTGCTCATTAACACCTGCACAAATGAGTTGTCCCTGTGTGTGTGTGTGTGTGTGTGTGTGTGTGTGTGTGTGTGTGTGTGTGTGTGTGTGCTTTTCCTGTTTTTTCCTCTTGCCAAGGTAGTTTTGAAATCTACACCAATAAAAACTTAATCTCCGCCAAAAAAACAACATACATGTCAGCACATATACGTACAAGCAGTACAAGTTCAAACTTTGTTCTTTGGTTAGTGCAAAATCTCCAGAGTTAATTTAGCTCAATATTGTGTAGCCTACATAGAACTGTACAGTTGAAATTACACTGTCCACCTGCAGACATTTACACTGAATGACTATTGTTATGTAGAATACTTTTACTCTCCCCAGTGTTGTAAATGACGGAAAGATGAAAACATTGTTATCCTACAACAAACAGTTACAGTTACTAATGCAATTGCAGTACAGGCGAATAATTTACAAATGATGGCAAACATTACATTGGTTGAAGTGATTATTACTACCAATGGACAAAAACATAATGTTTCTAAACAGACAGACAATCCGAAAACAATACCCAGTTGGGGTAAGACATGCATTTGTTAGGTTTGATGGGAAATTACGATAGATAGGGCATTAACATTCATATTTTTGGATTAATATTGTCAAGAGCTGTAACTACAGTAACATAAATGTGACACTACTTTCTTTTTAACCACCATATCATTGCCACACTTGCCACTGAGATGATTGCTTCTTTAGCAAAACCTGATTCAAAAAGAATGGCAGCAGAAGCTCTGACAGCTCTAACAGCAACTCCTCGAGCAACAAGATCTCCAACCTGAGCAGCGACACCTGCAACATTAGCCACTCCAAGAACTCCAGCGGCAACTCCAGCGACACCTCCAGCAGCAGCAACAGCAATAGCTACACGCCTGTCAACAGCATCAGCTCCAGCATCCGCTCTAGCATTGGCATCATCAATATAAGCTCCAACAACAGCGCCAGCAGCAGCACCACAACAGACACCTCCACCAACAATTACAGTAATAACTCCAAATTTTAAATTATTGCTGGCATTACCAAGTAAAGCAGGAAGATGTGGAGCAACAAGTCCAACAGGAATGTAAAAGAAAGTAAATCCAGCACAAGCTCCAGCAATAGCTCCGGCACCAGCAGCAGCACTAACAGTAACTCCAACACCAGCTCCGACATTCCTTCCGATAGCAGAAGCAGCTAAAAATGCAGCACCTCCCATGGCTCCCGCAGCAGCAGCAGCAGTAGCAGCAGTAGCAGCAGATTCACCAGATTCAACTTCAGTCGCCAAAACTGCAGTAGCAGCAACTACAAAGGTGGCAGCAGCAGCCCCAGCAGCAGCTCCTGCAATAGCTCCACCTGCACCAACAGCAGCCATTGCAGCTCCGGTGGCAGCTCCGGCACCCGCAGCAACAGCGGCAAATGTGCAGTAAGAATCTGTAGTAAGAGCCACAGTAGCAATGACACCGCCGATGGCTGACCCAATAGCAATGGCTGTAGCAAGTCTATCCTTGTACCCCATATCGAGTCTCAAGTCATTGGTGTAGTAGCTTCCTCCATTTTCCTCCACCATTGTGTTGATCTTCTCCAGCAGCTCTCTGACCTGAGAGGGATCCTCGTCTCTGTTGTTGAAGACGTGGTATCCTCCACCACACTGTTGGAAGAAGTCACTGAGATCTGGAGTTTGATTGACTATTTCATGTATGGAAATTGCATTTGCCTCCAGGTCATCTCCATGGGTGAAGAGTACCATGGTGTAGCATGATCCCTCTTTCCCAAACATTCTCTGAATAATCTTCACAGCTTTTTGTTCATCGTTTGTATATTTATCTGATCGAATCACCACCAGTAACACGTGAGGACCAGGAGCAGCTAATGCTACACCTTTAGCAATCTCTCTCTCCACCTCCACATTGGATTTATTGAGGTCAAGCAAGCCTGGTGTATCCACGATAGACAGCCGTTGACCGTTAATATCTGCTGTTTCAAGAGTACATTTGAATGAGGGGTGTCCATCAGTCAAATTAGTTGTAAACACTCTTCCTCCACAGATGGTGTTTCCTGTTGAACTCTTTCCGGAGCCTGTTGTCCCAAGAAGCACCATCCTCAAGGTGTCTGGCTCTAGTGGAGAAAAACACACAGAAAATGTTGATTTTTTTACCCTTAATTTTACCCTTATTTGTCTTCTGTAGTACCTCAAATGTGTGTATATAAATGTGAGTTTTACAACAACAAAATCCATTTGGTGACAAAAGGTGGTTGGGCACACCTCCCAGAAATGTCTCCCAGTGGCAGGATGCCACAACAAATATTACCATGAAGAGTAATCCAATCAGAACACTGCAAAGAAATCACAAATGTCTACAGCTGCTGTTCCTGTCTAACCTGTTGGGGATCAACTGGCACTGTGAGAAGCAAAGCTAACATTGTTTACACAGATGTAGGTATGTAAGATCCATTGTTAGGGAAACTAAAATATAATAGTTTCTTCCATTTTGAAAGAATAAAATCAACATTTAAATAGCTATTCTTGAGTATTATTCCCACAATATGTCTTATATGTACAGTAATAACCATTGTTAGTTTAGTCAGAGATGTAAGACTAGGTGAAACTGAAAAATAATACAAACATTCTGTAATTAAATAGCTGGAATTTATTGTAGTAAATCCATCTGGTGACAAAAGGCCGTTGGCACACCTCCCAGAAATGGCAGGATGCCACAACAAATATTACCATGAAGAGTAATCCAATCAGAACACTGCAAAGAAATCACAAATGTCTACAGCTGCTGTTCCTGTCTAACCTGTTGGGGATCAACTGGCACTGTGAGAAGCAAAGCTAACATTGTTTACACAGATGTAGGTATGTAAGATCCATTGTTAGGGAAACTAAAATATAATAGTTTCTTCCATTTTGAAAGAATAAAATCAACATTTAAATAGCTATTCTGGTGTATTATTCCCGAAAAAAACGTCTTATATGTAATAACCATTGTTAGTTTAGTCAGAGATGTAAGACTATATATGTGTCTGTACAGAACAGCTGTAGGGGTTTGAGAAACTGAAAAATAATACATAAATTATGTAATTAAATAGCTGAACTATATTGTAGTATATATACAACCATTGCAATACGACTCCTATTCCAAGATATCTTGAATGCCACAATGATTACAATTCATAAACATTCCATAGACAACATGGAAAAGCACTGAAGGACATTAGTGTTTAATGTACATACGGGTCTCGGTGTCCATGTTTCTCATGTGCAGTCTTCGTCTCTGTCACTGTGCTGCGGTCTTGCTGCTGTCAAGTAGTTTCAGGTTCATCCTCTTTGTGTTATAGTCTTCTTACCATAGGTCTCCTCCCTTGTACGAAGACATAAGTATACACCCACAGACCTACATGCCATTAGACAGGGCACAGCCTACTCTAGCCAAATCTTGCTCTTCCCATCCCCCATCTTCTCTTCCATGAACCTGAATCTAAATGCAGGGCCACTTCTAATCAATTTGGTGCCCTAGGCGAGTGTCAACTATCCCCTGTGCATTAAGAAATTGCCATCTGTAAACTGTAGCGTTGCACATCTGATCAAGCACAGTTGACCAGTACCTACATACTGTAAACTGAGTGTCCATGAATAATCAGTGCCAATGTTAAGTTTAATGAAATATTTGAATTGGGGTTCTGATTAGGTGGAATTGTGTTACTATGGCACCCCCAAGACATTTGGCACCCTAGGCGACTGCCTTGTCTGCCTATGCCTATTGCCGGCCCTGCACACAAAACATCTTGATCTGCCAGTCTGCAACTTCACTCTGAAAGGCACATACAGTATGCATTTCTGTATGTGGAATGAATTGCAACACCCCCCCCCCCCATACTTAGTTATTTAGCCTTTACATTAAATGTTATCGAAAACATATTGCCCTAAATGTGCATGTTGCCCATGTTCAGGTTGGTAATTACAAAAGAAAACATCACATAAGACAAGTCTCATTGGCATTGGAATTCATGGAGAATGAAGAAAAAAATAAAATAAAAATCTGTGGACAATCCCACAAGGGGTTCTGGAACTCTGAAAATGACACCCAAAATGATTTGTCAGAATTGTGAGGTCTTCTGGTGAAATACTGATGGGGTTTCCTTTCTATTTATAGCTTTTTATGAGAGTGTTCCTACTTGTCTCTACAAGGGGAAAAAATCAAGAGGCTATGTTGGGCACAAATATGTCTTCTGAAGGCCTAAACAGAGCACAGGCAAAAACTCCAGTACCATTTGTATCATCTTTGAGGGAATGCTATGACGATGCAGGATCACACAAACCAAAACTGACAGTTTAGCAACAAACTATGCCTATGTACCAGCATGCCAAATTTGGGCTTCCTACATGGTTTAGTTATTGAGCTACGGGCTTGTGAACTTTTGCAAAAAAAAAAATGTGAACAAAATATGCACCCCCCTCCCCCAGTAAATTTGGCTGTAACACGGAGAGTATACATCTTACATTCAAATAAATTTACAGTGTTTCTCTTAAGTAGCCTACCATGGGTACACTTTGTAATATTTTCAGAATTTTTTGAGACCTAAGTGCGCAGGCTCTTGTTGATTTGGCGTGGAATGACCCCATTCAGAGTTTGTCTTCCCTTTATTAATATTACCTCATGTGACTCGTGTGACCAGGGTCGATCCAGTAGAAGCATGAAATTATAACACAGCAGAGGAGAGATGACCCCCAATGCCCAGCCATAAAAAAAAACATAATTCACAGCAGGAGCCATCTATGCTATTGGGTGTCACAGCCCAGTAAGTTTTGGGAGAGCATTATACAATGTTGCCAAAATTCTTTGGTGCTTTATGTGTTGCTACACAAGCATGTACCGTATCACTAGGAGGAGAATCCACACAGGAATACAGAATACGGAGATGGAATCAGTACATGATAACAGCATTTATTCTAATTCATTTTCAATCATGATATTATAACGTTCAAATAACGTTACAATGGTGCTTAGATCTCTCTATATAACACGTTTACATCTGAAAGCATAGCAAAGAATACATGAAGCACTATGGAAGTTTAAGAACCACATTACAGCATAAACTGAGGCCTTGGTTGTTTACATGTAAGCACTAGGTACTAGGAATAACTGGCCAAAGTGTCGTCTCGTAGTCATTAATGATAACGGTTTATTGTTACAGGTGAAAGGATTATACAGTATCTTTCGAATAAAACAAGTAAAATGATGCTAATAGCCAAAAGAAACCAATAACCCAGAAATAATAATAATAATATTAATATGCATTTTATTTAAAACGCCTTTCAAGATACCAAATGACAGAGTAAAATACAAGTAAATAAAAGGGGACATCTTAGTATAGTAACAGAGACACCAGCAGCAGCAGCTCCAACAGCAAATACAACCTCACCCTCAGCAACAGTCCCAGCAGCAAAAGCACCACCACCAGCGACCAGGCCCCTAGCAGCCCCAAAAGCAGCTGCAAAACCAGCTATAGCACTTTCAGTTGCCCCAACAAAGGCTGCAGCAACAACACCAGCAGCCGCTCCTATGGCAGCTGCAACACCAGCTTTTACTCCGGTTTTCACACCAGCCACAATCATAGCGGCAGAAGCTGCAGAAGCTGCAGAAGCTGCAGAAGCTGCAGAGGCAACAGCACCAACTCCAACATTAACATTTAATAGAACAAATCCAGGAAGAACACCAACAACAGCCCCAACTGTACGTGCAATAAAGAACTCCGTCATAACCACCCAAATGTATTTCTTCATCAAAGATTTTCTGTTCTTTTGTCCTTTGATGTAGTAGCTTCATCCATTCCTCTGCACCATGATGTCCATCCTCCACAGCAGCTCTCTGACCTGAGAGCGATCCTCGTCTCTGTTGTTGAGGCATCCTTCACCACCGCACTCTCGGAGGAAGGCTCGGAGATCTGTGCATTGATCAATCAAGTCATATGGTCTTGCCATGTTCCAGCTTATCGCCATGGGTGAACAGGACCATGGCGTAGCGTAATGCCTCTTCCCCAAACATCCCAACGCAGTCTCACCCCAAGTAGTCAGTTTCTGATTACCTTGGACCAGACTGCAATTTTTGACGTCTTGGGTATTCCTTCCACGTCACATTTTGACTATGTGGCCTAACCCTAAACCTAACCTCAATGACGTTATGCTGCCACAAGGGGGCGCCTTTGAGGACAGAGTCAATATGTGACGTGGAAGGTAAACCCAAGACGTCAAAAATTGCATTCTGGTCAAAGGTACTCAGATATTGACTACTCGGAGTGAGACTGCGTAGCAACATCCTCAGGAACATTTTCTCAGTTTCTTTCAGTGCTTTGCTTGTGAATTCATCCAAAAGAAGAACCACCATCAACACATGAGGACCAGGAGCAGCTAATTCTACACCTCTAGCAATCTCTCTCCCTACCTCTGCATTTGATGTACTGGGATCAAACCAACCTGGTGTATCTACTATTGATAGAGGTCGAAGATCGCCTCGGAAGGTATATACAGCTTACACAGCTGATTGAGCTATTTCTGCTACTAGATTTAGTTGTAGATACTCTTGCTCCACAGATGGTGTTTCCTGATGAACTCTTTCCAGCATCTGCTTCTCCCACAAGCACAATCCTCAAGTAGGGTGGATCTAATGCAGAAAATGCACATTATTTTACCATTTAGGTAATAGAAACTTGTGAATAAAATAATAGAAACTAATGAATAAAACTGTATTGCTACGTATATACAAGGATTGCATTCTGAAATGCTGTATTGCACTACATTAGAAAATTGTAATGTATTACATTATATTTGGCAGACATTTTGAACAAAAGGACTTACAATCGGGGATATAATCATAACCAACAACACTACAAAGTGAACAGGAAACATACATAACAACAACCACAGATGCCAATTTGAGTTAGTTTTTGAAGAATATTAGCATGCGCACACACACACATGCACAAGCGCGCACGCACACACACGCACACGCACACAAACACATGCCGTAGTGTAGACAGGGACTGGGTCAGCTAAAGAATATGTGCAGTAAATAGTCACGACGAAACAGAAGACTCTTGAATACTTGAATTTTGAATGTTGAGGAAGATGGGCCTTGTCTTGCTGCCTCCGGGAGATTGTTCCACAACTGAGGGACAATGACAGAGAACAGGTTTGACAGGATCGCTTAGATCAGTGGTTCCCAAACTTTTCCCCCTGCGCACCCCCTTTTACATTTCAGTGTGGTTTGCACACCCCCTAAGCGAATGTTGCACAACCGCACATTTTGAGCAAAAGTAATTTCCAATAGACCTGATGTTTTTTCTGCCATCATTACAATGGAACTTGTTGCATGACAAGTCTAGGAGTTATAAATTACACTTAAAGATGGATCCTTCCAGCATACAATTCACCAAACAACATGTAATGTTCATTAATTCTGTAAAAACACACATCTCAGCCAGTACTCTATACAGCTCGCGAACCCCCTTGTGGCTGGCCGTGCACCCCCAGGGGTGCACGCACCCCACTTTGGGAAACCCTGGCTTAGATGGAGCAGATGGCAGGGCCAAACGGTTTGTATTGGAAGAGCGTAGTTCTCTTCCAGGAACATACGGCCTTAGTATGTACTTCAGATAATATATGGAGAACTTACTCATACATTTTAAAAGTATAGGCCTACAATAATACATAGATAGCCAATCTTGTAATATCCTGATTCATATTTGAATATGGGCATATTTATCAAAACACTTATTATGTTTATAAACTATATAACAGCAAATAGATGACAAACCTTGACTACAGTGTTTTTTAATTGGTTTAGCACAATTCTCCACATATAACATTTTGAAATTAACAATAAAAGCTGACTTGACTTGACTTGAATCCCTACACTATTGTTACTGCTATTTTAACCTATTTAATCTATTGACAACCATTATAATTCAAAATACTTTGACAAAACACAGACTCACAGAAACACAGAAAGACTGTATCAGGACTGAACCATTTCAGTTTTACATTATATAGGCCTATTCTGTACTTACTTCTGTAAAACACAATATATCTGTACTTACAAATGTTGCTCTCCATGTTTTCACTATTACAGGTTCTGCCACAGTACAGGCGTCTTTCTGATGTGTATTTTCAGTTCCCTCCTCACTGTGTTATATACTGGCTTTAGCCTCCTCCCTTTGGACACGGATGAAGAAGACACGATAATCAAAGGCCTTCATACTATTAGCGTATGACCTACGCCAATGACAGACATCACGCATATATCTCTCTTCATGAACTATCATGAAACATCTGCTTATCACAAGTCTTTGCTCTCACATGAATTAGCATGAAGCATCTTGCTCTGTCTGCCAGTTTGTCAACTTTACTCTCATAGTCACAAACATAAACTAAATTGTATTGTGGAAGATTTTATATATCCAATAATGTGTTTAGTTGGTTTAAATGAAGGTTTTATAGAAGTGTAGTGTAGTCAAAGTTGTGTGTGGTTAGCAGATGGCCTGCACAGCAGACAGTAAGTCTGCTGATGGTCTAAAAGTGTTGGTCCTAGGCAGTGTCATGACCTTATTGGTGTGTCCAGTTTTGAGTCAGCAGAAGAAGAACCCTGTCCAAAGAGTGTGGTGTGCAAGTTTAACCAGGTTAAGATTCCATGTAAGGAAGTCAGATAAGTGTTAGCATGCTGTATAAGAAGACTAGGGATTCTCTGAGATTCAGAGCTTAGACGGAGGATGCCGAAGGCCTGCTCTCGCTGTACTGGGTGTGACTGAGAAATAAAGACTCCACGACAACTTATTCCTTTCTCCTGTCTCTCCTTGGCTCATCTGCTGTTGGTCTCTCATATCTGTGTTATCTACAAAAGGTGCAGTGATAATCTTTAACAACCTGCAGATGTGTTTCTCTACCCAAGACTTCACCACGGGGTGGCAGCGGCTCGAAGTCGGAATAGCGATGGGGAGTGCCTGCCATTTCTCCGATACTCTTTATCGCAGCATTTGAGATCATTCTCATCGGTGCTAGGCAAATGGCAGGAGGAATCAGACTGCCAACTGGCCAGAGGCTTCCCCCGCTAAGGAGCTACATGGACGACGTCACCACCCTTCTTCAGACAGCGCCATGTACATCAAGGCTTCTGAAGAGGATTGATGAGCTGATGTCATGGGCAAGAATGAAGATCAAGCCCTCCAAGTCCCGTAGCCTGTCACTCAGGAGAGGAGTCAGGAACGACAGCACCACCTTTGTCATCGGAGGAGAGAAGATCCTACTACTCGCAGAGCAACCCATCAAAAGCCTGGGGAGGCAGGTCACTGCTGAGATTTCCAATAAGCAGATGGGGAAAGCTGTCATGAAGCAGCTCTCAGATGGCCTGGCGAGGATCGACCAAAGCCAACTCCCGGGGAAGTACAAGGTCTGGTGCTACCAATTCACTCTCTACCAGAGAGTAATGTGGCCCCTGAAAATGAGCGAGATCCCCTCATCGACCGTGAGTAAGATGGATGGGAAAGCCAACTCATTCATCCGAAAGTGGTTGGGGCTGCCACGGTGCCTCTCTGACACTGGCCTGTTCGGGAGAAACATGCTCCAGCTACCATTGAAATCTCTGCAGCTGGGGTACAGGCAAAAAAAGACCAGGTTGGTGCTCGAGCTTCGGGAGTCCACAGACGAGTCAGTGAGGAAAGCCAATGCCAGGGTCCTAACTGGCCGCAAGTGGAATGCCCAAGCTGTCAGTCGGCTGCAACACAAGGAGATCGTGGGAAGAGTCCAGGTAGGAAGAGCAGGCCTAGGATGGGGAGATGCACCACGCTTCTGGTCCAAGGCCCACCGCAAGGAAAGGAAGGAGATGGTGGTGGCGGAGGTGACAAGGATGGAGGAAGACCGCTACAAGATCAAGGCTGTGTCTCAGGGACGGCAGGGAAGCTGGACAACCTGGGAGGGAATCTCAAACAGAAACATCAGTTGGTCAGACATATGGAAGATCCCACAGGCAAGACTCAGCTTCCGTATCCGCTCAACGTATGACACGCTTCCCTGTCCTCGGAACCTCAGCCAGTGGTTTGGAAAGGAGGAATGTTGTGCACTCTGCAGTGCTCCCAGCGCAAGCCTCCAGCACATCCTGTCAGGCTGCAAAACCGCGCTCTCTCAGGGTCGCTACAGATGGCGCCATGACCAGGTCCTGAGAAAGCTAGCCGAGGTGCTGGAGGAGTGCAGACAGGGTAGCAGAATACCATCGCCTGCAGAGGACTCTACCATCTTTATTGCGGAAGGAGGAATTGGAAGCATCAGGCAAAAAGAAACAACAAGGCCCTTCACTCCCGGCCAGGAGTGGAGCATGAAGGTTGACTTGGATAGAAAGCTTCACTTTCCCACAGAGATCACCACCACATCTCTCCGGCCAGACATAGTGGCTTGGTCTGCAAAGGCAAGAGCGGTTGCTCTAATAGAGCTCACTGTACCATCGAAGGAAGGGATTGAGGCTGCCTTTGAACGGAAAAATGCCAAGTACACCGAACTGGCTGCGGAGTGCCGGGAGGCGGGCTGGAAGACTTCCATATATCCAGTCGAAGTGGGATGCCGAGGCTTTATGGGGCTGTCGACCATACGCCTTCTGAAGGATGTGGGAGTCACTGGAGGAAGGCTAAAGAAGGCAACAAAGGAGCTGGCAGAGGAGGCGGAAAAAGGTAGCTTTTGGCTCTGGCTGCAGAGGAAGGACAAGAGCTGGGGGAATAACAACTAACCCCCAAAAACAACCGCAGGGACAACGCAGTCTCACCCCAAGTAGTCAATTTCTGACTACCTTGGACCAGACTGCAATTTTTGATGTCTTGGGTATTCCTTCCACGTCACATTTTGACTATCCTAAACCTAACCTCAATGACGTTATGCTGCCACAAGGGGGCGCCTTTGAGGACATAGTCAAAATGTGACGTGGAAGGAATACCCAAGACGTCAAAAATTGCAGTCTGGTCAAAGGTACTCAGATATTGACTGCTTGGGGTGAGACTGTGTAGGCAGGGATAACATCTATCAGCTGCAGGGGGTGACAGGGAGACGTCCCTGTCACCGCCCCGCCACCGGAGACGTTTCGGGATTAAAGGGGCGAAACGTTGATGACATGGTGGTTCCTGACTGATGACCCTGCAGCTGACCCATGGGCACCGGAGGAGGTGCGACAGGCAGCAATGCCCAGCAGGTTGTAACACCTTCCTGTACAAATCCGTTTATACAATTATTTATACAACAATATCTTTGTCCATAGACATGAGAAGAATTAACTCTTAATATCTAATATTTTCTGCAATCAATCATAATCACAATCATTTTGTGCTACTCATTTTACATTTTTGCTAACTACACCCAGCATCACTGGCCATACCAATTGTAGTTCCACTTTGAGGGCAATCATGACCAAGTGAAAAATAAATAGTGGGGATAAATGGCTAAACTATTTTTTACAGCAATTTCCAGACACCCAGCCTGCTAAGACATATAGTTGACAAAGATTGTGTGTTAAGTGTTTTCCTTCAGGGGACACGATTTTCACCTGCACTGGCAAAACATTTCGTTAATACATAGGATACGCAGAGCCACATAAATGATCATTTTGACGATGCACTGTATAACAATCTAGAGGCACACAAAATTAATTCTTTATACATATCATGTTTAATGTAACATGTTCACAACAAAAACTGCACAATAAGGTGAAAGCAAGATTTAAAAAAAAAAAAAAACTCAAACGACTTTCACTTGCTCATAAGGCAAAATCAAGAAAACTGTAGGGTGTGTTAATATCCCCTTTCAAACACTTCTATGATGTATATGAGCAGAGCCATAACATAACATCAGTATCAGCCTACTGTTACCATTTGTTGAGGTCTGTAAGTATGAAAACTGCTTACATTAGCTGTAGGTAGCATCAAGGTGAACCTAGCTCTTTAAACATTGAGTGCGTATACATGCAGTTCAGTATCCCGAATATGATCGGGATATTAAGTATCCCGAATTTACGTTTGCGCATATAAACACTTATTCGGGATACTGAGAAATCGGGATATGCTAGGTGGAGTTTTCCGAAAGAAGCCGGGATACTGACGCATGTATACACCTTATCCCGAATACAGGGGCTTCCCATGGAACGCTGTTGCTGGTATCCAGGCTACACGCATTTGAAGAGAATTCTATAACGGCCAAGAATGTAGACTGGGATATAATGTTCTGTGCGCATATAAACACCTTATCCCGCATATGACCATAACCGGGATATGCCTCATATTCAGGATACTGAACTGCATGTAAACGCACTCATTGTATAACTAGTAGTAGAGTAGAGTAGAGTAGAGTAACTTTATTGATCCCCAGGTGGAAATTCAGGTATACTATATATACTATATATATGAAGAGTTCAGATGCAAAACCCCCTAAGTGCCTTTTCAGTAAATAATCTTAATTCATTTTTATTTAATACAAAACTATCAAAATTACATCGCTTTAATTTTATTTATGTAATATAACTATTTATATGTATTATCAAGTACATTAATGTAAACCAAACCAACAACAGGGTTCTCCAAAAATATAGAAGTGCAGGTCTTCAGAAATGGAGTTAGGGGGTTTTGCATCTGAACTCTTCATATACTAACTATATATACTACTAAGAGGATTGCTCCTACAACAGCACCTGGTATACAGAACACAGCAACAACAGCTCCGAACAATATTTTTTAAAGAATAAACACAGCAACAACAGCTCCGAAAACCACTCCAATGCCAAATGCAGCTCCGGCAGCTCGAGTCGCAGCTGCTGGATCATCTGTAGCACAAGTAGCGCCAATATCAACTATAACAGAGTTTCCAACAGTAACTACTGCCTTAGCGGTATCCTCTTCAAAAGCAGCATCTGCAACAACAGTGACCCCAAAAGCTACAACAGCGGCGAGTATAACACTAGCTATAGCAGCGTTAGCGTTAGCTGCAGCAGCTCCTGCAGCCACTGCAACAGCGGCCGCTCCAACAATGGTTCCCACAGTTGCTCCGGCAACAGTTACCTCATCAACTCTAATCAAATCAAATCCAACTCTAAACAATGACATACACTTGTCGGATCTAATGAAAGCTGTAGCAAGAGCAACAACAGCGGCAGCTCCAGCAGCAGCTCCAACAGCAGCCGTGGGTCCAACAGCAGCTACAGCGGCATCAAGAGCAGTCCCGGTAGTAGCGACTCCAGCAGCAACAGCTCCAATGGCGACAACAGTAGCACCGACGGCAGCAGTATAGGCTCTTTTGGCTCCAACAGCATAATGAACTAGTTTTCCAACAGCAGCTCCAACACCGTATCCCACTGCGGCTGTAAAAGCAGTTACAAAAGCGGCAAGAGCCGCACCCAGAAGGAGCGCCCCAAAAGCAGCAGCTCCACCTTCGGTAACAACTCCAATAAAGAATCCAATAATACTTCCAAAAGCGAATGCAGTAGCACGAAGACAGATGAAGGCCTTACCTATGGAATACAATATGAAAAAGAGTATTTACAGTATAGTGACCTTGTGTCATTTGATAACATAAAAGCCTTCAAAGTACAACACTTTTCATCATCACTTATTGTTGCATTACCACATTTCCATCAATGTTTTGAGAATACAAACCAGACCTTTATTGACGTAGTCTCAGTACGAATTGCTTATGAGTCCTGACAGGTTACACTTGTGGCTAGGTATTATAATCAAGCTGTAGAGGACCGGGTGATAAAAAAGAGGACTGACACTCCATAAAAGCCTAATCGGTGTGGCAAGAAAAGGTTAAAGTGGTGGTTCGCTATTTTAGACATTAAGCCCTGTTTGTGTGACTTCTGGGGTGAAGTAGTAAAAATGCCATTTTATGATCGATTGCTTGAGTGCACAATGTACGGGTGGGGGGGTGGGGGGTCTGCAGTCTTGGATACCCAAATGCTCCGTTCAACATCAAATTTCAAAATTGTGATGAGAACATCTCTACTTCACCCCAGAAGTCACACAAACAGGGCTTAATGTCTAAAATAGCGAACCACCACTTTAAGTTGAGCAGAGCCCTCCTGAGATTAGAGGGCAGATTTGAGCTCACAAGAGCTCTTACCGATTCTCTTTATCTATAATCTAGCATGTACACCAACATAAGTTTGCAAACAGAATTAGTCTTTTTTAAGTTAGCTGGTTGGTGGCCTTTCCCACACATGAAGCCAAAACAAATACCACAGTGATACCATCAAGACTACACAGTACATTCTGCAATGTTCATTAACACTAAGAGAATCGATTTTACCAGGGCTGTAGTGGTCAAATTAGAGGTGGGTAAACTATGAATTTTTTGATCAGACAGACCGTGACGTGACGCGACGCGTGTATCATCTGTATATCTGTGTATCTACAGGTATGAAAATGGGTATGAGGCCAGGCATGATAGTAGGACTATAAAGTATCGGTATCAACTAGGCATGGTACGGTTTGCGTTGCAAACCGAGACCGTACGGTTTGCACGTCACGGAACGGGGTAGTGGGTAACCGCACGGTGCCCACGGTTTCAAAAAATAAATAAAAAAATAGAGTGACCACCGGCGGACGACGCTATTAAAATCCTACTACTTTTACAAGCATAAAACACAAAGACTACGTAGGATATTGAGTGTGGAAAGACTGATTTCTATCAGCCAACTGAAAGACATAATGTAACAGCATGTGCCAGCTGACTAGGCTACAGTAGCCTACAAGCAAGTGCAGGTCGGTCAGCAGCGTCACCGTCTCTCAGCGTCTCTCCACGTTAGCGCAAGTGACGGTTCCCAGCCTTTATGCTGACCATTTTAAATTAAATGAACATGAACTTACAAACAATGACAGATTATCAGAACAAAGTAGACTATGACTTACGTTACAGTAGCCTAGTGTAGGCTATATCCACGTGGCATTGAAGATTCTGGACGGCAAAATGCGAGATAATTGAACATATCCATCAGATTCACTGTGCTGTCCGCAATCAACTGTAGGCCTAATTATATGTAGCTAGTTAAACTCTGATGGACGGAAGGGGACTTTGTGCTGTTGCCTAGTTAACATTGATGTTTAACACTATAACAAAAATAAAATTTGACTGTTTTAAAAGGCTCAGCTTCACAGGAGTTTTGTGAAACATTCTTGTGCATAGGCTACACTTCTAAAAAAACGATCTTTTAAAATGATTTGTTACCAACTTTCACATTTTAACATAACATAACCCTATCACTTGTTCACTTAAAATTGAATTTGACTTCTGATTTTACTTCTATGCTTCTCACGGCCGGCAGTTTCATGATAGGAAGCAACTGATTCATAAGCGCAAAACTCGCAGAAAGCGGTATCAAAATAAAAGTCCAATTCGTTCTCAGTGTGTCATTAAAGGAACAGACCACCCTTTTTTGATTTTCACATAATTGCAGTATCTCCAAGCATTATTCATGAACGTGCATATAATTTTTGTCTATGTGTTTGCATTGCCCCGTTTGACAGTATACCCAAATTAGGCATAGTAATGCAAGTCTATGGTACAAAATAAAACACCATCAAATGTACTTCTAAACCACTTTAAAATGAATGTAACATTCACCAGAGTGTAAAACAGCAATTTAATTCGGTCCAGTGATCACTTGTGGCTTGATGCTAAAGATACCAGTTACTTTCAGTGATTATGCTAAGCTATGCTAATAATTCTGATCCAATAAATCTAAGTACTGAAAACACAGAGGAGAAAATGATATGCACATTCATGAACAATGCTGGGAAATACTGCAAATATGTGAAAATCAAAAAAGGGTGGTCTGTTCCTTTAACCAAAATAGTCATACTACACTGACCTAATGGTCCCATTGCCTACAGGAGTGTAGCTGTTTTATTTTTACACGTCAAATGTGTTATAGCATGTGTAATATTTGAATATTTGTCAACTTAAAAGTTAGGACTTAGTTCTCCCTTTTTGTGAAATAAATGGAAGCATGTTAAAATCATTGATATCTTTCCTTTTTCAGTTGGGTTAAATGAAGTAAAATTCAACATACCCATGATAAGCTTACATTTTCATTCAAATTTTTATATAATACATTTTATAAAAAAAAAAAAAAAACCAGAACCGTACAAAACCGAAAACCGTGACCTTGAAACCGTGATATGGACCGAACCGTGACATTTGTGAACCGTACCACCCCTAGTATCAACGCATCCAAAATGGTCATTTGTTTAAAAGCCACTAGAACTTTTTGGCATGCACATTCATTTGTCTACTATAAATGACAATTAAAATCTCTTCAGTTAGTCCTATAGGCCTATCACATAATTTGTGTGATCATATGATGCAGAGTGTGCCTTTGCTACAATCCTAGATATAGTAGGCCTAACACCTATATTGGAGTAGCTCAACAGCATAACAATGCAGCTCAATTTCATAGGCCTATTCCACTTTCTGCATTAGGTTTTTAAAAATAGATTCACCATCATGTACTGTAGGCCCATCTCAGCCATTCCCCACAAAGATGAATGGCATTAGGCTATAACATTGGAAACTAAATAAAAAACACAGCATTTGTGGTTTTCAACTGAATTGATAATGAAGTGCTATTAGGCTACATTTTAGGCTTATATTTTTATAAGACACCTCACAATTTACCCCTCCACCATCATCCATTAGGCCTACTTAGCTAGGCTAGGGCCTACTTGTAGTGGCATGGTGCTCATAGATTAGCAATAGGCACTGCAGCCATTAAGAGAGGAACTGGAGTTTTACCTACCATTCATAAGCTAACCCATACAGCGTTATCAATAACTGCAAAGGAAATAGACAGAAGAAGAAGCTGATGAAGAAGAAGCTTATCATTTCTTCACTCAGGAATGAGTCCTTCTAGCTCTGAGAAATTGCTTTTGCAAATAACTTGGACATGTCAGATCATGAAATATTTTAGGCTAAGTCTTGTGACAAGGTGTAACAAAACTTGCACCTCCCTAAATGATGGATTTGGTGGTGTTACTAGGCCTACTCTTGTGTTAGGCAACTGTCATACCTGGCTTCCCACGCGGGATTTTTTTCCAACTCCACCGCGAACGTGAATTTGCGTTTCTATCGGCATTGCCGCAGAACCGGCGGACAGATGCGCTATCGCTTAACATGGGGCGCACTAGCTTGTCCCCTACTTCTTTCGGACAAACGTTGCGAAGTGGCTAGATTTGATGAGAAGGGCGTGACTAATTTGCGAACGGTAGAGAGAAACCTGGAGTGGATGAAAATGATTCCTACTAAAGCGTTAAGTATGTTCAACAATATTTTTTAAATGACACCAAATTTATTTTGGATTATTCCAACGGCAGATCACAAGGCGCAGGGAACTTTGACGTGCATAATTGCCATTAAGAGCTGCGTAAACGCTATTTAGAGGTGGGTAAACGCTATTTAGAGGTGGGTAAACGCTATTTCCTAAATTCCAGAGGTGCGTAAACGGCGTTTACGTGCGTTTACCCTCCACTACAGCCCTGGATTTTACACTATTAGGGTTTAAATGAACTCTTTAAGTGTTTTGACACTGCAGAATTTACTGTGTAGTGTAGTCCAATCAGAACACGTCAGAAGAATCACATGTGACTTCTATTTGTTCTTCCTGTCTGACCTGTTTAGTGGAAGTCAACCACCATGAACGCGATACAAGATATAAGGCAACCATTTGCTGTACACGTATAACTCTCTCTAAGAAGGAATGTGTCATTTTTGACACATTTATTGTGTTAAGGTGATTTTAACACATAGTGTGTGGAATATGACACAACATGTGTATTATTCAGTTAAAATGCTGTGTTTGACACATTTTGTGTAAAAAAAAATTACATTAATAATTCTTATCGAAATATATTTTACATTTACAATGTAGCCAAAAACTCATCACAAACCAGTGGTTTGAATATTACACAAAAAATAGTTTTTATTTCTTTGATTCTTTGTTCTTACACTATTATTACTCCTTTCTTACACACATCTAACAATTGACACAATATGTGTTGTCCCTGAGCACACACATTCAAATGTGATGTCCCCGAGCACACACATTTTGTGTCATTTCTGACAAAGTACTTTTAAGAGTGTAAGTACTTGAAAATCTGGACTATTATGGGTTCCAGTTCTACTTTTCACATAAAGCCCAAATATAAATACCTAAAATAGTTTAACTGAACTAGACCAACCTGCTAGTTGAATTACAGCTTAAAGGAATTAAATAGCTAATATGCATACTGGAGCTTAAACGACATGGAAAGATAATATAGTTGCAGTGCACTGACTGGTTACAGGTTTTACTTACGAATGTTTGTAGCCATTTTCTCAGGTGAAGGTATCCTGATGTTCTGTCTTTACAGGTGGATTGTGCGTGGTGCCACTACTGAGGTTACTTTGCAATTAGTTCCAGTTCCATCACCGTTTAATCATAATGTATCAGTCTCAGTGTTGCCAGATTTGTCTGATCAAATCCCGCCCAAAAGGTTCTCAAAAACTGTCAAAATGTGCTAAATTCCGCCCAATTACAACAAATTGCATTGGTTTCTATGGGCATATAACTGTTCCAAAAAACGCCAAATGGCCAATTTTTCCCGTTTTTACCCGCAGACGGCCATCCCAAGTAGCCCAATTGGGCCCAATCTGGCAACACTGATCAGTCTCCTCCCTTTGCAGACGCTCATACCATTACACAAGGCACCACCTACTGCCAAGCACTATAACTAGGCCACACATCTAATCTTGCTCTTCCTGTCCCCATTGTCGTCACTGGTATGAATTAGCATTAAGCATCTTGCTCGGCCACTCTGTCACATTTGTTCTCATAGTCATGAATCATAGATATGAACACTAGCTGCAGGGCTGGGTTAAGATGGTATGGGGCCCCATGGCTACATGTTGCTGTGGCCCCCCCTGAATGCAAATTCAATGCTGTAATTTCCCCCCAGGGGTGAGTATTAGCAAGTAAAAAAATAATCTTCCCACAATTCTGCAATCATAGGTTCCCCCCCACATTTTGTCCAACAACCGGGGTCCCTTGGCAGGTGGGGCCTTAGGGTGCAGCCATATTTGACCTGTGTGTTAATGCGGCCCTGACTAGATGCTGTGTTCAGCCTTCAGCCGTAATTCTCAGCCAGGAATGCGTATTAGCAAGTTTTAAACATAACCGTGTCAGAAGTTTTCCATTATAGATTCTCTCCCCCACCAGCAGATGGAGCCATCTCATTGTGGTTGGAGCCATCTCATTGTGGTTGGAGCCATCTCATTGGAATTGTTAATTTCAACACTTTAAGTGTTATTTTAACACTGCAAAATTTACTGTGTAGAGGCCCTCTGGGATGCAGCCTCTCGTGATATCACAATGTGTGTCTGTGTATTTGTGTGTGTGTGTGTGTGTGTGTGTGTGTGTGTGTGTGTGTGTGTGTGTGTGTGTGTGTGTGTGTGTGTGTGTGTGTGTGTGTGTGTAAAACTAAGTCAAAGATGAAAGAAAGTTTACCAAAACACCCGGAGTGTATGTGTGTATGTATAGAGTACACATGACAGATAGGCCTTGAACTGAGGCTGTCACAGGAGATGTGAATGTGTGTGTGTGTATGCCTGTGTGTGCATGTGTGAGTGTGTGTATGTGTCTGTGCGTGTGTGCGTGTGTGTGTGCGCAGTGGTGTAGTCTACTTTTTTATGGTGGGTATACTGTATATTTGAGCATTTTTGAAGTGGGTATACTGTATATATTTGTGCTATTCAAAATAATGGATCAATCAATTTTAAGTGGGTATACTGAAATGACTGAAATTTAGAAGTGGGTATACTCCATATACCCGCGTTCTACGTAGACTACACCACTGTGTGTGCGCTCACGTGTGTATGTGTGAAGCCCTCAGCTAGCAGCATTGTTAGCAAAGTACTGTAATTGGCTGCATGTGGTAATACATTTCTCACACTTTAAACATCACCATCATCCCTGTACATTTCTTTCAGAATTCAATTTCTCTCTCTCTCTCTCTCTCTCTCTCTCTCTCTCTCTCTCTCTCTGTCTCTCTCTCTCTCTCTCTCTCTCTCTCTCTCTCTCTCTCTCTCTCTCTCTCTCTCTCCTCTCTCTCTCTCTCTCTCTCTCTCTCTCTCTCTCTCTCTCTCCATGCGTCTTCTGGGTCCTGACTGGCAGCTGGAGTTTGGTTGGTTGGCACATAGGATTGCAGTGTGTGTGTGTGTGTGTGTGTGTGTGTGTGTGTGTGTGTGTGTGTGTGTGTGTGTGTGTTTGGTTGGTTGGCCCGTAGGATCGGCATCAGTCAGCAGTGTGTGAGATTGAATATATGAACGTGTGTGTATTCATACTGTGTATGTGTGAGACTGTATATGTTTGAGACTGTAGGCTATATGTTTGAGAAAGAGTGTGTATGTATGTGTGTGTGTGTGTGTGTGTGTGTGTGTGTGTGTGTGTGTGTGTGTGTGTGTGTGTGTGTGTGTGTGTGTGTGTGTGTGTGTGTGTGTGTGCGTGCGTGTGTCTGTGTGTGTGTGTGTGTGTGTGTGTGTGTGTGTGCGTGTGCGTGTGCGTGCCCACGTGTTGGTGTTCACATAGTATGTGTAACCCTCAGAGTAAACCCTTACAGTAAAAGGCAATACAGGTTCTGATAGATTGGACAGAGACAGTTTCCTTCTTTTGAAGCATAAAATGTTTTCTTTTATTTGTACAAAAATATTTGGAATACTAAATAAGCCGCACCGCATAAATCTAGACCTGTCTAGTTTGGATAGGGTTACCTGGGGTTGTAGGCCCACCTGGCGTGGTCCAGTTGTCTGGAATGGCATAGTAGTTTATCGTGATGGAAACACCTCTGTGTTGCAAATAACCTTTACTAACCTTGGTGTGCAGTGAGTTTCTTAAATGTGATTTGTATTTATTTTCGTTTGAGTTAATTTGGTTTTTCATATTTTTATTATTTATGTTTGCTGTGCTAAGTCTTGTTGCTTTTGCAATATAGAGTGTATTTCTTATAAGTAATAATTAGCTCATCTGCCACCCTGTACTACTGTCCCTCAGCCGTACCCGCCTTGCATCCCTTAGTTGCTCATCCTGAATTGTCAGTATCTGATGGAGCTGTGAGTGTGTTAATGTCTGCCCTTTCAAGTTTTGAAGACTCATGAAAAGAGAATAATAAAAAGAAATGAATGTTTTGCAACAGCTGTGTCTTCAAGCTTATTCTGAACCTGTCGGGGAAGATTGTGTTTGATAACTATTGGGTTGTCTCACCCTAAATGAGACTGGCGTAGTCACCATTCCATTTCAATAAGTATTATCAAAAGTATTTGATCACTCCACTCGGTTACATTTAAAAAAAAGATTCTATTTTTATTAGGGCTGTTCACGTCCAAGGATTTTGTTGGTCGACCAAAGGTCGTCATTTACTCCGACTAATCGATTAATCCCCCCCCCCCCCCCCCAAAAAAAAAAAATTAAAAAACTTTTTTTTTTTTTTTTTTTACACATCCCATTTTGACCCAGATAGCCCTACTAGGCCTATTGAATATTCGAAATTCGAATTCACATAGTTTTAGCCTGTAAAACACAAATAAAAAACTAATTAAAATTAATATTCAGTGATGGAAACAAACTGCGTAGGCTATGGTAGAGATGCCGCTCGCTGCCTGAAAGCAGTAGCCCAACTGGAGGGCAGAATCAGTATCCCCGCGTTGACTGTCATACCTTTTCATCTATTGCGACCATTGTTGCAGCATATAGATGTTCACTGAAATGTCCATCAAGCGCTTAGTGTCTGTTTATGGTCTTAAATGATGCGCAGCGTTTCCCCTTTTAAATGACCCACGCTGGTTTTGTTTATCGCTGGACTGGAGTCTTGACAAGAGTTCTTGCCGTTCAGGGCAGCAAACAGAATTCTGATAAGTTTGTCTGTGAATGACAACGTACACACACCTCAAAATATGTTAATATCTGGTAGTGGTTCTTTGGATGTTGGCCAGCACGGAGTAAAATTGTACAGCCAAGTGGTAAAGCAAAGTGGAATGGAAGCTAACGAAGTGCGACTTAGGACCATGATGTTGCAACAGAGCATTTTGGAGCTTCAGAATATGCGCCGACACGACTTCACACTTTTTACACCGTCGGCAATAAACGGATAATTATGCGAGACGAGACCGATGCAGGCGGCGCCCTGGAGTTTTGTCAACCAGTGGAATCAACGAGTCGAGTGAGGTATTGTAGCAAACGGTGCCAGTAGTGTACGGGTGCGTGTGTATGAGAGAGGGAGGGAGAGGAGAGCAGCACCTGTGAATTTACATAATTAAACGCACCTGTCGTTCGAATTCGTGTGGTTCTTCTCACCCGACATTAGTGACCATTGGCTGACAAGCAGTAATCTGTATCCTTTTCAAAAATAATCCCATGTTTTAGAGCTCCTTCCAGACATGGTAAAAATAACTTCTATCCTTGTCAAACAAATCACCAACACGTCTTCCTTTGTCACGCCCTTCAAGTTAAGAGTCCTGAAAGCACTTTGACGAGACGCAGGTTTTTTTTTCTCCGCTGCGACCAATCGACCAATGGGATTCGGTCGACTAGAAAAAATTTTGATCGACCAACAATTAGTCGATTATTTGCGGACAGCCCTAATTTTTTTATTGCGAATTTACTCCTGAAAGTGGCCCCTTTTCTAATAGGCTACAGAATTATGAAGTTAAACTAGTATGAATAAAGGATAAATTGTACATGGCATTTACAGATAATGTGTATGATACAATTACTTAATTTGTATGCTCCATATAATGTTTTGATAATTATATATGAGAAAACACCAAAAGGGGCCACTTTCAGGAGTAGACCATAGATGGAATTTATATTTTATATGAATAATTCTTATAAGGTTTTTTATGCATGGTTTGATGGGTAGTTCCTATCGATACAACACCAGAGGACTTGTTGATTTGTTGGAGAGTTGAGAGAGAGAGAGAGAGAGAGAGAGAGAGAGAGAGAGAGAGAGAGAGAGAGAGAGAGAGAGAGAGAGAGAGAGAGAGAGAGAGAGAGAGCGAGAGAGAGAGAGAGACCCTACTGGGTTTCTCTGTCCTCATTATTTAAGTTTATGTTGGGGAGCATTAAAGAGCTCAACTTATTTATCCTTGAACATGACTCATGTCTGCACATCTCATTTCCTCCCGAGACCTGTTTTAAGTCCCCAGAGGCTCCGAATACACACACGAATCCCTATACATAGGCTGTGTGTGTTCTATATTTGCCCACTAAATCCAAGTGGAACTATTTTTAAAAATATATTTTTTATTTCACAGATTATTACATAATGCACCATATGTTATTACATTTCCATAAAAAAATAGCAGCCATGTTTCGTAATAAATTTCACATTATGTAATAATGTATTACAAGATGAGAAAAATTGTTACAAAATGCGTTCAAGAATTTTATTATGAAATGCAGAATTTGTCACCACATTATGCAATAATTTATTACGTTACATAATGCAGTGTTTCAGCTCCCCAAAGGCTCAAGTACACACATAAATCCTTATACAGAAGCTGACACTCTCATTGTATCTTCTAATACACAAACACAGACACACACTCATACAGATACACATACAGGGAGGGACTAATGCCCTTTTCCATTGCCGGTTTTCTGAGAGGCCTGCAGCTCGACACAGCATGACTCGGCGGAACCTTTTTGCTTTAAGATTGAGCTGTGTCATGCATATTCACCACCTTTTCACCCTTGCCTACTCTTAGATGCCCTGGCGTCACAGGGTCCTTAATCTGTTCCTAACTAGCCCTGGCAGGGGGCTCCCCTGGGTGGCTGTTGGTCTCTGCCTAACCCTTGTGAACCTTATTCTCTACTACTTATCTCTTCTTTCAACTCCTTATTTCATTTTCCTTTACATTTACTTATTTATCTATCTACTTTTTTTTATTCTGTCTAGCTTCTTCTCTTATCTTTTTGCTATTCGTTCTTGTTTCTGTCTCTCTTTTCCACCTCACTCCATTATTTTTTATTTTAACATAGTTGTTTATCCATTTGTTAAGCATTTTGAGCTGCATGCCTTGTATGACATTGTGCAACTATAAAGTGAACAGAATTGTGAAGATGACGAACAGCACAACAATGTTTCTAATTAACAGAGAGACAACCCAAAAGCAATATCCAATATCTAGGGGAATGGGATAAGACACACATTGATTACACTTGATTAGAGAGCATGAGAAATAGAGAACTAAAGGATAACTGCGGTATTTTCAACATTAAAGGGGTATGCCACTATTTTGGGGCTTAATACAGTTAAAATCGTTGGCCAGGGTTTATATAGGTGGTAAAGTATCTTATTTTTAATGTAAGCCGTTGTCTTGATTTAAGACAAGTTAAAAGAGGGAGCATGTTTCTAAGCTAGTGAAAGTCAATGGATCCGTGTAGCATTTTCGAGTTGTCTGCAATGTTTTAGAACTCCCCTCACTGTTTTTTTATGTTTACTGCTGCCTCAGGTATTTGCCAAATTTTGGTTCATCCCAACCCACCAAAATTTGGCTAATACCCGAAACAGCAGTTAACATCAAAAACACGGTGAGGGGAGTTCTAGAACATTGCAAACAACTTGGAAATGAGGCTTAATGTTGAAAACACTGCAGCTATCCTTTAACATTATTAAATTAACAATATCAATATTGTCATGAGTTGTAGTAGCTAATGAAAGTGTGACACTAACTTCTTTTTAACCACCATATCACTGCCACACTTGCCACAGAGATGATTGCTACTTTAGCAAAACCTGATTCAAAAAGAATGGCAGCAGAAGCTCTAACAGCTCTAGCAGCAACTCCAACAGCAACAAGATTTACAAAGGGAGCTACAATAGCAGGTACAGCTGTTCTCTTAGCAAGAGCAACATTAGCCACTCCAAGAACTCCAGCGGCAACTCCAGCGACACCTCCAGCAGCAGCAACAGCAACAGCTACACCCCTGTCAACAGCATCAGCTCCAGCATTCGCTCTAGCATTGGCTTTATCAATATACGCTCCAACAGCAGCGCCAGCAGCAGCACCACAACAGACAGCTCCACCACCAATTACAATTGCAGTAACAACTCCAATTTTAATCTTATAGCTGGCATCAAGAGCAACAGCCGTAAGTAGAGCAACAACTCCAACAGCAATAGAAGTAAATCCAGCACCAGCTCCAGCAACAGCTCCGGCACCAGCAGCAGTACTAACAGTAACTCCAACACCAGCTCCAACAATCCTTCTGATAGCAGAAGCAGCTAAAAATGCAGCACCTCCAATGACAACAGCAGCAGCAACAGCAGCAGCAGCAGCAACAGTTTCAACAGATTCACCAACTTCAGTCTCCAAAACTGCAGTAGCACCAACTACAAAGATGGCAGCAGCAGCCCCAGCAGCAGCTCCTGCAATAGCTCCAGCACCTGCACCAACAGCAGCCATTGCAGCTCCGGTGGCAGCTCCGGCACCCGCAGCAACAGCGGCAGCTGCTCCAACACCTACAGTATCAGCCACAGCAGCAAGCACACCCCCGATGGCAGTCCCAATAACAATGGCGTTAGCAATTCCCTCTTGGTACCCCATACCGAGTCTCAAGTCATTAACAAAGTAGCCTCCTCCATTGTTCTCCACCATTGTGTTGATCTTCTCCAGCAGCTCTCTGACCTGAGAGGGATCCTTACTTCTGTTGTTGAACACATGGTATCCACCACCACACTGGCTGATGAAGGTACTGAGATGTGAAATTTGACAAATAACATCTTCTATTGTAACTCCATCTGTCTCAAGGTCATCTCCACGGGTGAACAGGGCCATGGTGTAACAAGATGCCTTTTTTCCAAACATCCCCTGAATGATGTTCACAGTTATTTGTTCTTCGGTTGTGAATTTGCCGGGTCTAATCACCACCAATAACACGTGAGGGCCGGGAGCAGCTAATGCTACACCATTAGCAATCTCCTTCTTCACATCCTCATTAGGTTTGCTAGGGTCAAACAAACCTGGTGTGTCCACTATGCACAGGAGTTGACCATCAAAGTTGCTCTTCTTCATTTTACAGCCAAATGTGATACCTCTTTCGACAGATTTAACTGTGAAGGCCCTTCTCCCACAAATGGTGTTTCCTGTTGAACTCTTTCCAGCGTCAGTTTTTCCAACAAGAACAATCCTCAAGGTCCTGGGGTCTAATGGAGAAAAGAAATTATGCAAATAATTATTTATTAGTAATTTATTTTGTAATTCTTACTCGTTCTCTTTTGTCGAGATCTATGTCAACCAAAGGTGTAGGTTTAGCTTGGAAAATGGTGGGGACATTGCCATGGAAAATTGTCTGGGTATGCTGTTTTTACATTATATCTGTGAAGAAATGGTGGTGACAAGCTAGGTTTATCTCAAAAGTGATATGGACATGTCCCCACCATCCAAACCTAAAATTACGCCCATGATGTCAACCATTTCTTATTTGTAATAATGTACGTATGTGTAGTTTTTGTCTTTTTTTGGGGTGGGGGGGGGGGGGGGGGATGCTTTTATTTCGAGATAGGACAGTTAAGACTATGACAGGAAGCGAGTGGGAAGAGAGAGTCAGCGAAGCAAAAATTCTTGGTAGCATACACTCACCAGTCACTTTAATAGGCACACTCATGCACCTACACATCTGTAGCATATGGTTTAAGCTACAGTATACAGTAAACAAACTTTATGAACTTAATAGGAAATACATGATAATGAATGTGGTTTCATAACGTAGCCTCTTACCTCCGTTGGGGTCGCCGGCGACCCTATTCACTCGCTGAAAATGCTTAACTACTGTACATCATAACAACACTGCTATGACATTACAGAGAGCCATAGCGCTGCGCTAAGGGGTTAAGGCCTGTACCTATGCAAAGATTAAGTAATTGTGTGCTTTTTAATAGGCCTATATATATTTTTATATACTGTATGTAATTTTAGAAAACGTTTTATGCACCCCCTGTAATCAAAAGTAAAAAAAAAAAAAAGGGGAAAAATCTGTGATCCTCTTGAATGTAGGCTACCTGGAAAACTGAAACATGACAACTCTGCCGGTTTTGTAATATGGACAGCATTTTGAAACCTGATGCACTTTGATCTACTTTGTGTACCTTTTGAAGTGAAAACAAGTTCAATATAATATTTCATTTTCAGCCTGATTTCTAGGGTTTTGTTAAGGTTATAGTGCAGATAAAAAGATGCAATTTATATGGAAACCCAATACTTCCATAAGTTTGACCATGGCATGGATGTTGGTGTTTTGACTAATTCAGAAACTGAGTCTCGATTTCTGTAGCAACACTTGAATGGTAGGGTCGGACTATGGCATCAACAACGTGAAATCCACCCTGCCTTGATGGATCCACCCTGACTTGTATCAGTGGTTCAGTTTGGTGTTGTAATTAGTACACTTTGTACCTATTGAGCATTGTCACAATGCCACAGCCTACCTGAATATTGTTGCAGGCAGTTAAATCTGTTCTGAAGGCAAAAGGGGGTCCAACACAGTACAAGCAAGGTGTAAATAATGAAGTGGCCGGTGAGAGTAACTATAACTAAATATACATGTAACTGTATCACCACCTGCCTATTGAATATAAACATTTTAAAATAAATAAGATAAAACAAGACGATAAATCCAGGCTAGCACAGAATGATATCAGGTGATTAATGTACTTACTCGGCTCTGTGTCCATGTCTGTGTTCTCAGGTGCAGATATCCAGGCTTGTGTTCACAGCTTACTTGTGTGCTGGCACTGTGCAGCTGACTCTCAGGTGAATAATTAGCTTCGGTTTTCTCCAGTTTGCTATTGTTCAGTTAGTCTCTTTCCTTTCGACATGGATGAAGGCACCCATAGAGCACAGACCCGATACAGTTAGACAGGGGGGCCGAAAAGTGGTACAGATTCTAAGGGCCCAAGCACTAATAGGAGCCCTTAAGGGGGCCCAAGCACTGAGAGGGGCCCTTAAGGGGCCCCAAATTTCAAATCTATCATGGGGCCCAACATTTCTGGCAGCGCCCCTGCAGTTAGACATTAATAAATGTAGTAAACCTTTTACACGCAGGTCTGAATAAGGACCTTCATCTACAGTATAACTGAAAGGGTTATCGTTTAACACATGAAATCTGTTTTGATGCTACAATAGTTTGGATGAAAAACACACACACAAGTAAGTGCAGATCCCTTCTAGGACGTCTAGTCTTGATTTAGAAAACCATGGGGTTCTAATGTGTTCAGTTAATGTATCCAAAAGGCCTCGTATACACGAACTGAACACAGTAGAACTCCATGGTTTAAATGAATTACAGATGAATTATATACAGTGAGTCCAATATGTATTTGATCCCTTGCTGATTTTGTTGGTTTGCCTACTAACAAAGACATGATCAGTCAATAAATGTTATGCTAATATGTATTCTAATATGGAGAGACAGAATATCAAAAAGAAAATCCAGAAATTAACTGAAGAGAATATATATTAATTTATTTCCATTTCATCGAGCAAAATAAGTATTTGATCCCCTGCCAACTGATTACAGTTCCGGGCCCACAGACCAGATGGGCACTTCCGATCAACTTGTCATCTGAATTAAAGACACCTGTACATACTAACATGCATAAAAGACACATTGAATCAGCAGAATCAGTCCATAGTATGAGTGAATCAGTCACACTCCAACCTCACCAGCATGGGAAAGACCAAAGAGTGGTCAAATGATATCAGGGACACGATTTTAGACCTAAACAAAGATTAAATGGGCTGCAAAACCACAAGAAAGAGACTGGGTATTAATGACCCAGCTGTTGATGCATTTCTTCCAAAATGTGAGGAATACAAAATGACTATCCATCAGCCTGTCTGGGGTTCTATACAAGATTTGACCTTTTGTAGGGATTTGGTAATGATATCAAAGCTACTGGGACCAAAATCACTGAGAAAACTACTGGTAGCACTTAATGCCACAGAGGTTTAAAATCCTGTAGTGCACACATGGTACCTCTACTTCAGAAGGAACCTGCACAGTCCCACTTGAGGTTTGCCAACGGACATCAGACTGGTTTAGGATATGATAAGGAGGTGCTGTAGTCAGATGAAACCAAAATCAAGCTGTTTGGCCTTATCACAATTCAATGTGTTTTGAGAAAGAGTACTGCTGTCTATGATCCCAAGAACACCTTCCTCACCATCATGCATGAAAGTGGTATCATTATGATTTGAGAATGTTTGTCTGGCCAAGGCACAGGACAACTTCACATCGTCAATGAATGGATGGAGGGAGAGATGTAATGTGCAGTCCTGAGTGCAAACGTCCTTCCCTCCACCACTACACTGATGGGTGGGCCATTGTTGGATCTCCCAACATGACAATAATACACAACATACAGTCAAAGCAACGAAGGAGTGTCTCAATAAGAAGCATATTAAAGTCGTGAAGTGGCCTAGACAGTCTCCAAATATTAACCCTATAGTAATTCTATGGAGAGAACTGAACCTCCCATTTGCCAAGCTACAGCCACAAACTATTAATGTTTTAGAGATAATGTGCAAAGAGAAATGGGCAAAAATAGTTTCTACTATATGCACAAACATTGTAATTAACTAAAAGAAGCATCTAACCTCAGTGCTAGAAAACTAGGGCTTTGCCACAAAGCACTTTATCTTCTTTAGCTAGAGGGGTCAAATACTTATTACCCTAAATTAAATACAAATAAATTAAAATATATTATTTTAAGTTATTTTCTGGAATTTCTTTTTGATATTCTGTCTCTCCATGTTTGAATACATATTATCATAAATTTATAGACTGATCATGTCTTTATTAGTGGGCAAACGGGCAAAATCAGCAAGGGATCAAATACATATTGGACTCACTGTATTTGCACTATGCCACTTTGCACACCATAATACACCTGTGTGTGTGTGTGTGTGTGTGTGTGTGTGTGTGTGTGTGTGTGTGTGTGTGTGTGTGTGTGTGTGTGTGTGTGTGTGTGGGTGTGTGCGTGTGCATGCCCATTTCTGTGTGTGTGTGTGTGTGTGTGTGTGTGTGTGTGTGTGTGTGTGTGTGTGTGTGTGTGTGTGTGTGTGTGTGTGTGTGTGTGTGATTGATTGCGTGGGAGTCCATCTCTCACCTCACACAAATCTTAACTTTAACATGACCATCATTATAACATCACACATATCTTAACTTTAACATGACCATCATTATACCATCACACATATCTTAACTTTAACATGACCATTATCACTGTGCATTTCGTTTCTGAATTCAACTTGTGGAAACTATAACAAGTGCCAGCAGGGTGGACATACATACATAGGCCTACTAAGGGGAAACTATATGAGGCCTCATGTGTTGTGCTGCTCGCAGTGTGAACAGACTGGAGGCTCTGGGCTTCAGGCCTCGTGTTATCACATGTGTAAGTAATACTGAGAAATACCATTTGCCCTGACTGGGTATGTGTGTTATCACAGAGAGCAAAGTGAGTTAAGAAAATATTTTACCAATTGGGGTATATTTTAGCCTATGTGGAGTTTATGCAAGCAATAGCAAAAAAGTGGAATCTGGTCTAAACAAATACACCTTTTATCACTTGGCTGTGGCGGAAAATGTAAAAAGTGTCTCAACTTACCCCAGTCTCCCCCTATGCAATATAATGCTAATGTATACTTTATTATAGCGGGTGGCAACAACTAGGCCATTAAGACATTATTACCTGGAAGTAAAACTGAAGATAGAACATATAGAGGTCATGGCGTTTTGCCATTTCACTGTGTCCCTCCATAATCTACAGATGGCAGAGCTGATCTCTTTCTTATAATATTAAAATACCGGCAGATAATGGCCACTGTGCTGTTACAAGGAAGGAAGATATTCAGCACTGCACCAGTAGCAATGCAATACAGTGAGATGGATACAAAGGGTCGATTCCAATATGCGGACTCCGGTCCTCCCTTGCCTGCTAGTGACCTCATGATGACATCACTGTGGACAGAAAATTAATTCAATATCTTGCAAAAGCACAATTCTAGTGTAATTTTCTCATTTGAAATTGGGATGGTGAATAAAGAACAGTCCCTCAAAAGTGTTTATGGCTAGGCTGACAGCTGGGAAACTTAAGTGCTTTCTCCACGGAGGCGGGGCCGTCAGCAAAACGCGAGGCCACCAGCACAAGTGGAGGACGGGAGTCCGCATATTGGAATGCACTCATACTGTGCAGATAACCCGCTCTGGATATGTGTATTCTCTGCTGCCACCCAGTGGCCATGAGTTGGTATTACACAGCAGTAGTCCAGACTCAGAGCACAGGCCTGGCTCCTTACCTATTGTAATACAGACAGCAAGAGCTGAGCTCCCTTTGCAATCACAGAGGGATATAGCTACAGTGTTCACTACTTATTTACAATAGCGATAGGTATTCAACACTGTGCCATTAGAGAAAAGAATGAACCATTGTGCCACTACAGAATAGACACTGACAGATATTCACCACTGCCATAGAAATACAATAAAGGGAAAGATCCAATACTTCTAGTGTCTGGGTAACATTGGGCGGCTAGTGAGTCTAGCCATCTCTGGGCAATTCCAGAGAACAAGGATAAAACTATACCTTTCACACTGAGTTGAATGCATGTTGAGATGATGATCTGTGTATGATGGCAGTAGATATTTACTTTTCGAGTCAACTATAGCTCTGCCTCCTTAGACCTCACACAGCAGGGTATATACCAGATACCAGATAGATACTGAACAGATTTTAAAATTGGATTATTCTGTTTTCACCTGTCATGCTTTATTTCATAGCCTATTATTTTACTTTATTTTATCTTGTCTGTATAGCACTTTAAATTGCTTTTACATCTAGAAAAAGACGACTGCACGAGTCTCGTGTCGGTGCGTGTGGAAAAAATAAAATGTAAATAGCAGTGTTGCCTCGGGACCATCTTTTACCACTTTAAATTGCATTTATGTATGGAATGCGCTATACAAATAAAATTGCCTTGCCTTGACCCTGAAAATAATATTTCTTAATCTTCTTTAAATGGTTCTTCTGAAACGGCTTTGCCACCTTCCATGCAATATCTGCCATTATAAATGACCATTCCACTTCCAGCAAAAGGGAATAACCACTAAGAATTACTTTAACTTGTCAAAGCTAATGTGGGGATGAATGTAATCACAAGTTACTGTACACTCCCAGAGAAGATCCTTTCCCAAATGTGTTAGCTTACTGCTTTCCTCTCACCTCTGCTGCATCAGACGGTTTAACTCATTGATCACCCTGTGTGCCATTGACATACAGAGTTGTGATTTCATTAATTGTGTTTATTGATTAGAATACATTAGGTTGATACAGAGTGAACACGCTTAATTTTGTCAGACAAAATACCTTATTAACACATTTACTGGACTTCACTTGACTGCAGCAAGAATTACATAGGCTACATTTGAGGGATCTTCTGATATCAACTTTATGACAGAATTAAAAAAGAGAAAAGAAACATAATCACTAAACTACAGATCAGTTGATTTCATTGGATAGTGTAATTATGATTATTTTCACCCATCATCCCATCCCCATGATAGCTTTGTTTTTAGGAACTACAGATAATGAATATCATTGGATGCTAGGGCTGCACAATTAATCGACAATAATCGAAAATCGTGATAAATTAGAGAAATCGAAGTCAAAATTTTTGTCATGATTTAATCGTGGCAATAGTGACCTACTTTTGAGAACGTCCTTGATACCGGAACATACTGACAGGCTGGTGTTTCTGGCCAGAAATCTGTCCACCTAAGTTTCATGCTACTACCTTTACATAATTATTACAATTCATTTTATTTTGCTCATCCTGTATATAGTTCATTCTTGGTTAGATTTAATCTTGTTATAATTTTCAAAAAAATCTGCAAAAAATCAATAATCGTGATTTATAATCGTGATAATGATTTTGACGAAAATAATCGTGATTGTGATTTTTTTCCATTCTCGTGCAGCCCTATTGGATGCTGCAATTCTTTGCTGCTTTCGCAATCAGATCCACAATGATAGTTACAGGTAAAGCTACAAGAGATCCAGTAGCCCCAAAAGCCCAGCAGCAGCAGCAGCCCCAGATGCAGCTCCAGCAGCAGCAGCCCCAGATGCAGCTCCAGCAGCAGAATAATAATCAAGAAGCTTTCTATTAAACACGTTTTCCTCCTCCGCCATTTCCCTCGCCTTGCCATCTGAGATGTGTGGGTTGGCTTCTTTAATTTTCCCTTTTTCTTCCTCTATGGCCTTTTCCGCTGCGTCGAACATCTCAGTGGTGTAGTAGCTTCCTCCGTTATCCTGCATCAATGTGTTGATCTTCTCCATCAACCTACTGACCTGAGAGGGCTTGTTCTTGAAGACATGGAGTCCTGCACCACACTGGTCGACGATGTAGGTTAAGTCGTGGACGAAGTGTTTATCTCCCTCGACGGGCTCTTCATCTGCCTCCAGGTCATATTCACTGCCGATGAACAGGACCATGGTGTAACGTGATGCCTCTTCCCCAAACATCTCTTGAATAAGCTTCACCGTTTCCTGTTCTTCTTCAGTGAATCTGTCTAACCGGATCACCACTAAGAACACGTGAGGACCAGGAGCAAGGTACGAGATGCATTTGGCGATCTCCTCCATCAGAGGTATCCACTACTGACACCATTTGGCCGTTAACATCGGCTGTCTTCTTTTCAAACTTAAAGTGTACCTCCAGGATTTTGGACACCAGGCCTCATTTCCGAGTCAGCCAGGGTGTAAACAATGTGTCCAGGCCGTTTTTTTCACATTCCATGCAGTCCTTGTGAATTCTCATATCCATGTTGCTAAGCTAGCGCAAGTGGACGGGAATGGTAGTAGCCTGCCCCCAAAAATAGTCTTATCCAGTTGCAACAACATTCAAAACAACCCCATTATTATGCCAGACTGCAAGTGTAAATACTTGTCTTGATAGAATGAAGTTTGAAATTAAACCAACATTGCAATCATGTTTGATCACCATCAGCAATTTGTGTTCCGGTTTGAAAGCTTGACAGCCGCGGAGTGATATTCCTAGTACAAATCCTAGCTTTGTTTGACACATCCATAACTTTTCCATAGAGCGAACTCCAACATCTTTGAAGTTTGTAAAACTGAACGGTTTTCCCCTCTCCCTGACCTCGCTCGCAAACACCAAGAGTAATGCTTTCTGTCCGACTTTGTCAACCTTTCGTAACATTGAATATGCCATGACAATGTAGTTGTTACTAGATGACCCGTGTGTCTACAGAGCATTAGATGTTGGCGAACAGAACAGTGCACCCATCTCTTCTAAATCCCTTTCATCCTTCCATTCCATCTCTTCACAAAAAAAACATTCCCTATAATAACTAGAGTTACGAGTGACATATTCCACAATGTCAAGCCAGATCACATAGCGTTGCGTAACTTATGAATCCATAGGAATACGGCAAGTCATGTCTAATGCCATTTGTCACAGCAATTACACAAAATAACAGTAAAGCATTACAACATGCCAATCCAAAAGGGTAACTTCTAGCCCAAGTTTTGGCTAACGTAGGCGAAGCCATTATACCACTGGGCTACCATCATAGAAGCAGAAAGCATAACAAACCTGTTCTTCGGAGACTGTTGGTGCGCGCCACAAAATGTAGATCTGGGAATGCGGTTGGCACTGCGGACACTTTTAGAGTTTTCCGTGTAGGTATTAGACTTCGAGAAGGACTTTGTGAAGTCGTCGGGACTGAAATGGTCACTGCAAAGCACCGGGGTAGCTTACGGAGCGTCTCCATCGGTTTGTTGATGTAGCCCTGCAGCCAGGAGCCAGAGTTTGGTTCTTTCAACATCTTTCACGGAAACCAATGGAAACTTGCCGATACCCATCTGTGGGCTTTATTATTGCAGTTGGTATATACACATTGATGTACCATGGTGCGATGTCGTTGGGTTTTAATCCACTATTCGATCCGAAAGCAGTTGTAGAACTAGCCTTGATTTGCAATGTCTCTTGCGGGTCCCTGCAGTGGGTGGGTGGGCTACATCACAACTGAAGAGAGCAAAGTAAAATTCCGCCGACCCCGAGAAAATAGTCTCTCAACATGGCAAAATCCACGCAGTGCAAGGTTGGTTTAATTTCAAACTTCATTCTACTAAGGCAAACATTTACACTTGCAGTATGGTATAATAACGGTTTTGTTTTGAATGTTGTTTAAACGGGATAAGACTATTTTTGGGGGCAGGCTACTACCATTCCCGTCCACTTGCGCTAGCTTAGCAACATGGATATGAGAATTCACAAGGACTGCATGGAATGTGAAAAAAACGTTCTGGACACCTTGTTTACACCCTGGCTGACTAGGAAATGAGGCCTGGTGTCCAAAATCCCGGAGGTACACTTTAAATGTTACTGAGGAGGACTTAAAGACCTTCTCGTTTAAGATGGTGTTTCCTACTGCACTCTTGCAAACTCCACTTCTCCCAAGAAGAACAATCCTCCGGCACGATTCATCTGGAAGGAAAGTTCAAAAACAAGATACACTTGTGAAGGTTCATTAACCCATTTTAGCCTGATGACTTGTATATGTTGTCTGACCTTTGGTGCCTGGAGTGACATATACGCTGCATTCAGGCTCTTGAGATTCTAGCTTTTTTAATACAAATGTGGGTAGTTACAGCTGAATGAACACATTCTAATGCAATATGGGGGTCTTAGGGTTTAAATGCAACTTGTTTCATGTGTTTATGTGCATCAGAGGCTGAGATATTTAGGTTGTTATAGGCTGAGGGCAACTTCCCCAACAAGGGCTTAGGCATTCAGCAAGCATTATTTGCAGGTGCCTTGGGCATCAATGGCTTAAAGATCACTTTAAAGTAGTGACTATTATTATTACTATTACTATTGCAATTCTTCCCATGTTTTGTCCTTGAGCGGGCGGAGCACTCGTAAGGGAAAACAGGCAGCTTCAAATGAATGGCAGTGCATGAGAGGACAGAGTACTAAAGGGTACAACTCTGCTGTCTTGGACTTGTAATTGTCGGGGGAACCTTCAACGTGTGAATTCAGGAAAACGACTATAAAGTGGCAGAACCATATATACGTCCTGACGAACATGAGCAGTTGTAGAATCTGCAGTCCCCCCATACTCACACCATTCTAGAAGACACACGAGGGAGTGGGGATGGAACAACATTCATGCGCACAGATACAAAAAAATAGTGAAAATTCTATCCAGAATGCATCAAACTGGCAAAGTGTGCATGCACGCTGCCTAGCAAAAGCATGGCTGCTTCATAACGAATGAACCCACAATTTGGTGGCCAGGTGTTCTCCATCGATTTGTATTGACTGCCATGACCTACACAAGATGGAGGCTGGGCTTGCCGTTTTCCAGTCTTGTTGCAAATTGCTGTGTCACCTCTGGTCTAATGTTCTACCTCTATGTGAGCCCGATCTCACGCCTTTCGTAAAGTCTTCACGAAAAAAATAGAGTAATTTTCGTGGTGCATTCACGTTATTGCCCGCCTTTCGTAAAGTCTTCACGAAAATAATAGATTAATTTTCACGCTGCCTATTCACTTGAATTGCCCCACTGCTGCTATGGTTATCCAAACGTCTGCAGGGGCGGGGAGGGGGTGCTGACAGAACACTGCTGATACACTCGGGACTCACTAATTCGACGCCCTTTCAGTACTTACGCCTTATGTCCCCTAAACCTAAACCTAACCCTAACCTTAACCCTACTTAACCCTAAACCTAACCCTAACCCTAACCTTAACCCTAACCTTGACCCTAAACCTAACCCTAAATTGCTTGTTTGAAATGTTTGATTACCATGTGACAGTAGGCTACCGAAAGGGCATCAAACTAGTGGGTCGCTAGGCAACAGTCGGGCAATTCAAGTGAATAGGCAGCGTGAAAATTAATCTATTATTTTCGTGAAGACTTTACGAAAGGCGGGCACCACGACAATTACTCTATTTTTTTCGTGAATACTTCACGAAATGAGTGAGATACGGTTGTCTATGTTCTAGAATCAGTGTCCCTGGTTTTTTTTTGTCGGTTTTAATCGGCGTAATCATTATAGATATGTTAAAAGCGCCAACATGTTTCGGCCAAGGTGTGGCCTCCATCAGGTCAGAGTCACTTGTGAAAGCGTCACAGGCGCAGATTGTAACAATAAACAGATTGACAGGAGATTGGCAGTGTCCGGTCATGACATGCCACCTTTTCATTGACCGAAAACACTAGCATAGAATATGCAGGAAAATATGAAAATATCATAGATTTATCAACCCTAACCATATAGTAGCCTAGATGAAAAAGAAGTTTCCCTTTAGCCCAATCCTATAGTAATAACAAACTATAAAAAGGCCATAATTTCAAAAGAATCATTAAAGTGATACTGTTCCATTTTTGGAAATAAGCTTATTTTACACCTCTCCTTGAGTTAAATGTTTGGGTTTTTACCTTTCACCTGTACCTTTAACCGTTCTCTGGGTATGGCAGTACAAATTTTAAAGTACAGGAGAAAGGTAAAACCAATTCATTAAAGTCAAGGAGAGGTGTAAAATAAGATTATTTCCAAAAATGGGAGAGTATCACTTTAAGGCCTGCAACGTTGCATTAAGTTCATGTAGACCATGTATTTCATCCATATTTCCGTCTGATCACCCCCCACCCCACCCCATCCCACAATGAGATATCAAGAGGGATGTATAATTTCAGGAGGGGGGGGTAATAATATCGTCCTCAACTGTAGTACCCCAAAGAAAGGGGATAGAAAAAAGCATATATGCCTAGCCTACTTAATGCGACGTCATCTCCAGGCCTTAATGAACCGGCAACCCCTAGACTGAAAGACCAACTCTCAAACCACTGGGCCCCGACTGCCATAAGATGCCGTCATTAATGTAACATGGCGACCATATCAACTTATCTTTAAAGATGTGGCTATTGGTAAAGATAATATCTTCCTCCCATCCTGGAATTTGATCTGCGATGTATTTTAAGTGGACGCACTGCAGGCGGAACATGATGCGGCACGAGCGGCCAACTGCGAGTATGTCATGACGAAGCATTTCCTTGAGACCTGCAGTGTTGCCAGATTGGGCGGGTGCCCGCCCTATTGGGCTACTTGGGTGCCCGCCCTATTGGGCTACTTGGGTGCCCGCCCTATTGGGCTACGTGGGATGAGCGTCTGCGGGTTAAAATGGGAAAAATTGTCCATTTGGCGGTTTTTCCAGCTGTTTTTTAGCCCATAGAAGTCAATGTAATTTGTTGGAATTGGGCGGATTTTAGCGCATTTTGGCGGTTTTTGAGAACCTTTTGGGCGGGATTTGATCAGACACATCTGACAACACTGGACACCTGTTACATTATGTTCTGTTCCCAACTGTACATAATGGAAGATTAAAGCAGTTCTTCTTGCTTACTTGGACATCTTTATCGGTTACTCTGTCAGCATGTTACAGGTTACAACTCGGTGACCTTTTTAATAGGACTGTGTCACACTCAAAGTGGTCCCTTTGGAACGCAATGCTCATTAATAAACAATCCTATTGTTACAAGACCTACAACAACAAAATTGTTCATCCGACTGCCATGGGTATCAACTGCCCCCTCTATAGTACGCCAAGGAGTGGGGATAGAAAAAGCTGAATACTTAATGAACAACATCATCTCCAGGCCTTAATGATTCCTTTGAAATGATGGAACTTTTTATTATTTCTATGAAAAATCTGACATTTTCGTGTTTTCCTGCATATTCTATGTTGATGTTTTTGGTCAATGAATAGGTGGTGCGACCGGACACCGCCCATCTCCTGTCAAACTGTTCTCTGTTGCAGTCTGCCCCTGTGACGTTTTCACAATGATGAAAGCCACACCTTGGCCGGAAATGTCGTCAATTTCTCATCAGACCACACTCAGAATACCTATTCTGGCAGCTGTTATGTCAAAATATAGAGTAAACATGATGTGAATAATTTCACATTATCACTTTAACAATTTCACTGTATTACCTTATCAAATTTACCTGAAAGAACACACAGGAAACAGAGGTAGCATTTAAAATCTGCGAGCAGATTTTATTGTTTAACGGCCGGAGTAGTTATTGCGTGGAGACATGAAGTCTTCCACTCAATAAGTCCTGAAGTAAGTACAGAAAACAATCCTATTTAAACATCCCCCAACCCCACAGTCCATGACGTCATCTTTCCTATCATGAATATGTAAAACTATAGAATAGTGACATATATGGTCTCGTCTCCCCCCAGTTCCGTGATGGGCTCTTAGTGGCGTCTGGTATGTGATTGATAGCTTCCATAGCCTAAACAAAGTTCAGCAAAGTGGTCTGGGACAGACTGGGAGGGGAGAGATGTCTCTGAGACGTCACATAAATCAATGAGCAAGGGAGAGAGAGGATACCAAAGTATAACCAATAAACTCCTAACGAAAGGTTACACTTTTATCACATTGTATATTTTCAATAATACATGTATAAATTTATTAACATAATTCCCTCCTCTTGAAAATATAATCATTATCACTAAACAATCACCATGGCTTTTACGCATGGTGTGTAGAATGAAAATTTTCAAATATAACGGTCAGAGTTATTCAGTTATTCAGAACCATTACACTGCGTTAGTCTGCTCCATATTTGTTATTAACAGTTCCAAATTGTCTCAGTTCTTAAACAAGGCTGTACCCATGCTTGTCCAGGAAACGTCCTTCTCAAAGTCAGCAGTTTTCTTTTTTTCATCCATTGGAATCACACGTGCATCTGCGTAGACAACGCAGAGTGTCACTTTGAATCAGACACTATAAAGATCTGTCATTCAGACAGAAGCACAAATACCTCCCCAACCTCGTTGTGGGCAAAGGTTTCAACTTGTCTGACCAGTAGACTCCTTTAATAACCAGGGTTACTGCTGAGAGAGAGAGAAGTGTCGATTTCCTGCCAATCACCTAGGTCAACATAAATATTTAAGTTCTGGACCAGCAGCTTTCACATGAGCATAGGGAGCAACTAAGGCATTCCTTAAAAATTTTAAATTGGTATAGCGTAGTCAAAACATCTATGGTGTCATTCTAATCACATAAAATTAGGAACAAAATCATACCTATGTTTCGAATATACACAATGTTAAAACAAAATCATTATTTCTTGTTCTCTCAATGAAGTCTTAAACACACATAAGCCATGTATGACAGGTACACGTAATATTCACTTCATCATCAGTGTCTATCAATCATCTTCGGATTTGTATCCACTCTCAAAGTCCATGTTCATAGAAAATGTCCAACTTGTAAGGAAAAACACAGTCTCACACTTGCATTCTCCATTGGCTCCTTGCTCACCAGTACTGAGACGGACGGTATGTAAACATGCAGTCCCTTTTGATGCAACCGGTCAGCTCTCTCCACTCCAAGTCTTAACGTGCAACCAAGGAAGCTGACAAGGGGGACAAAGGGAACAGTTGCCCCGGGCCCTGGGAGAAGGGGGGGGGGCAGGATTGGGTCCTCACTACATTGCATGTATTGGGTGAGGGGGGGCCTTTCAGATGACTTTGTCCGGGGCCCAGCCAAATCTGTCAGCGGCCCTGCGTGCAACTTGGAACTTTTCCTGCTGAAAATGAAGAACAGCGAAAAGCATTCTACTCTAAACATTTATCATTCTCAATGTGTTTCTAAATATGGTTAGTGAAATCAACATTGTAAGTAAATGTGTTAGGTTTGGTTAGGGGTGAAGTTTCAGAACAAGATCTCATTTAACATGCATTTGTTTTATGCACTATTCATTAATTTGAGGAGTAGCACATTTCAAAAACAGTCATTATTCCATGTGCTTTAAAGAATTACCAAACAAAATAAAACATGATGCATAAAACATCTGTAAATATCCTAAAATGTCTCTCCTGTTTGAGGCATGTGTCATCCACATGACTCAATAACACTGAAGTCATACCTAAACAGGCTTTGAGCACAGTAAACGAGGAGGATAATTGTTAACACAAATCAAACCAAGTTGGAGAGAAAATAAAAACAAAATACAGCATAACCCAGAAAGTTGTAAACCAAATAAAAAATTAAAAAAAGTAAAACACAAACACTTCCAAACACCCTGCACCCTCCATCACAGAGGTGCATACATCAATACAGGAAAAGGCAAACACAGTCAGCAATGTGCCGCACAGAAAGAAGCGCTCAGTGGGCATCTTAACCACACACAGACAGTAACCAGGAGATGGGTGCAGCTGGAACAGAGAAGAGAGCTATAAAATAAAAACAAACAAAAACCCATGTCACCAGTGCCGACAAAACAAAACCCAAACATTGTCGCATAACCAATACTTGAAATAAAATAGACAGCACTATTACATGAGGACAACATTTATCAAAAGTACAACAAAATAATGAAAAACAACTTTACTACATCCAGTAAAGCCCTGAAAATACTCCATGCATAGCAGAGTGGACCTGACGTCAATTAGTCAAGAAATGAATTATCAACTGTGGACTGCAATTGCATAACTACACCACTGGGAGAACCTCCCCAGAGGTAATAACCAGCACACCAAGGCACAACAGGTTCGGATAGATATGCACAGAGACGTTCCCTTTTGTTGACATAAAAAAAAAGTATTTGATGTACTGACACAAAACGTAAAACAAATCACAAAATACTCTAAACTGGCCGTGCCGCTGAAATAAAAAGGAAGGGGGAAATCCAGAGTGTCTGCCCTAAATATTGCAGGAGTGCGTAAACACTCCGGACAGCCATCTAAATAGACGGGAAGGGAGGAGGCGGCCAGCACGACACAAACCAAAGAAAACAAACAAACAGAAAAGAATGTAAAAATATATATATATATATTTGGGCAAAACAGCGATGGGCCAACTGCCCATGGTGAATTGAAATGATCAGACCCTCGGCGACACTCTCCTCACAACATGACAGGGCGAGAGGAGGTAGAACAGTTCGGATAACAGGGTCTGTCCAACCTAAACACAGACAAAAGGGACGTGGCCAGGGTGCTTGTCCGCGCGTAACCGGACCTCAGCACAGACCACAAAGGCAGAGGTTAAACCCCCCATAGACACTCAAACACCGGGAGAGCTCTAAAAGCCTTCTATTTCGGGGGTTTGTTAAAAAAACAAAAAACCTTGGCCTAGTCGCCACTAACTAATTAGGCACTCAGTGGCCAAGCGTACAGCGTACTACAGCAAGACTGGGGGACACATTGTCTGGTGAACTGCACGGTTCAACCCGTTACACACAAATGGACAGAATCGGCACATGGAAAACAACAAGCATGCAACATAAAATGTAAAAATATAAAGCGACCTTGGGTTCCTTGAAAGGCGCTATATAAAACCAAGTTATTATTATTATTATTATTATAAAATTACTACAGCCACAGACATAGTTGGCTAGTAGTTAGGTCTGCATTAAACACTTCGCAACAGAACAAAACATATTGGCATGCAGTCCTCACTGTCCTTGTTCATGAGGTCATGGTAGATGTAGGGGCTTAGCTCAACTCCCGTCAGTGAGGACAGCGCACTTAAAACAGGGAGAGAAAAAACAAAGTACGGGAACACGCCATCAAAACACAACACACAATACATCAAACTGGCAACACAAACCACCTTGCTGTCCACATCGTTACAACTAATAAGATAGGATGAGATTTGTCCTCACATAAACCTGTGGCACATAACCACTTTTAAAAGCAATAAAATGAAATCATAACTGCGTCTCATAATATTTTGAAACAAGTAGGCTTAGGCCTATATAAAATGTAAGGTAAAATCTCACCCAACTTGTACATTTAGACATAACCAACCATAAACCATCCTTAAAGCAAAATAAAACCCAGACAGAGTCAAACAAAACTGACAAATAAAATAAAAAAAATTGGGGATAGCAAAAACAAACCAACTGCTTTAATGACCAGACAAGTGAGTCCAGTTAGGTAAACCCAACTTACGGCACAGTCGAGGTAGAACCCAGTGTGAAGAAGCGCCTTCATGCACACCGGGCCTCCAGAGACATCCAGTAACAGTCATGGAAAAGTTAAGTACCACAGTACTGCAGGATAATGACATAACACAGTGTCGTGATCAATGCATCACAAAGTCAGTAGTGTCATTCAGGCAACAGGAAATTCATGACACTATGTCTGAACGGATTAAAAGAAAAGGGGAAAGAAAACAGAATACTCCCTCAGAAAAGCATAGACCTACGTTCAAACCAGTATAAAAACTCCAAAATAACCACACAAAAAAACAAACAGATTCATTAGGGCTTATGAAACATGTGAAAGTTTCAAAGACTACTCAAAATTAAATGGTCTTGGCTTCTAGAAAGTTGCAGGTTCACAATGAAAGTTCACAAACAAAAACAAATACATTGTGGAAAAAATGTATAAAAACAAAATGAAAAGAACAGAATGACAAACCACCATGTCGCCACATACCATCATATGCGACAGAACAAAAATGGTCCCCAAAAATAACTTTGCAGTAAATAAAAACACATACCCATTGTTTTGCTGTTTATACTCAGGAAAGTCAAATGTCTCTCGGACATTCTGGAGGATCACAACAACACGGACCAGACCGTCCTTCACTAGACGTCACAATCACTCATACTTTACGTGCACTCAGTGAGGCAAATCACTCACATACACAACCCGGAGAGTGACACACACCCACACACACAGCATTCACACAGCCGGCATTCAAACATAAACAAACATGGACATGGACATGGACACAAACATGAACATGGGCCCATGGAGACAAACACAGACATACAGACAGGTAGCCTAACCTATCAATTTAGAAAAAGTGTTAAGTTATGTCACACTCACTGCTCGAAGTGGAAGGGATATTTCGCAAGTTATCGCCATTGCCAGCTAACTTCCACTGCGAGTTGGGTGTGCACACTAGACATTGAACAAATCAGTTCTAAAAATAATTGAGAAAAAAAAAAACTTTCATCAATTTTGAAAAAACAAAACAGAAAGATGTCCAACTATTACCGTACGACCTGCAGTTCTAAATTAAACACTGAGAAGTAAAATAGCCCTGCATTTCGGGGAAGCATCCTCTGTCTGAATTATGACAAAATTTTGAAAAGTTAAATTCTAATTGCAGAGGTTTAAAATTGCCATAAACAGAATTTGTTCAGTATCCAACTATTACTGTACACATTCAGCTAACAGCCAACTGCGGGGAAGTACTGCTCATTCTCTGATATGCAATAAATTAAACCGTTCGTATGATGAGAACCCATTGTCTTGTAACAAAACAAGGACAGAATTCGGACAGGCTACCTACAGGTTCCAAATACAGGTAATTTCCCATGCTACATGGCAAAATTCCCGGAGACAACGCTCTATAAACAGGACATTTCCCATGCTACATGGCAAAATTCCCGGAGACAACGCTCTATATACCGGTATGCTTGCCTGAAAAGGACTCACGTATATTACAGCCTGAAAAGGACTCACGTATGTTACAGCCTACAGGGCTTACAGCGTCAAGCCTAGGTCTTGATGCCCAACCAGCTACTAGCCAGGACTTAAGTAGTTCAAACTACTTACGCACGTCTGCGGAATGCCGTCAAGCCCCGGTCCTGGGGGAGAGATCAGAGCTCAACTTCCGAGATCCACGACTCTCACGTGGTGCGCACACTCATCAGCATCAACAATGACCTGTCACCCCAGGAACGAGCTATCCTGGCAAAAATTTAGAAATAAAAAATCCAAATCCATACTACCTCTATCCCGTGGGTCCCAGTTGGTTCTTTTACTCAGTCAGTCGTCGCTGAATATGAAGGCGTAGTGAGGCAAAGTCACCTATTTCAGGGTCCCGGGTGAAAACTTGGAGTCCAGTGCGTCGTTACGTCTTCATATATCAGGGAGGACAATTTTTGAAGTTCGGCAATCGAAGGACCAAAACATGTGAATAATTTCACATTATCACTTTAACAATTTCACTGTATTACCTTATCAAATTTACCTGAAAGAACACACAGGAAACAGAGGTAGCATTTAAAATCTGCGAGCAGATTTTATTGTTTAACGGCCGGAGTAGTTATTGCGTGGAGACATGAAGTCTTCCACTCAATAAGTCCTGAAGTAAGTACAGAAAACAATCCTATTTAAACATCCCCCAACCCCACAGTCCATGACGTCATCTTTCCTATCATGAATATGTAAAACTATAGAATAGTGACATATATGGTCTCGTCTCCCCCCAGTTCCGTGATGGGCTCTTAGTGGCGTCTGGTATGTGATTGATAGCTTCCATAGCCTAAACAAAGTTCAGCAAAGTGGTCTGGGACAGACTGGGAGGGGAGAGATGTCTCTGAGACGTCACATAAATCAATGAGCAAGGGAGAGAGAGGATACCAAAGTATAACCAATAAACTCCTAACGAAAGGTTACACTTTTATCACATTGTATATTTTCAATAATACATGTATAAATTTATTAACACATTAACAGATGTATAATGCAAATGTACTTACCATGCTTCGTGTTCTCATACTCGGCTGCCATTCTCCTCTGTGACTAGTTGGTGTGTGCTGCCAGTCACTGTGGTGATCAATTAAAAAAAAAAAAATCAGTTTCAGTTTCAGTTTCATCCTTAAAGGAACAGTCCAACCTTTTTTGATTTTCACATATTTTCAGTATTTCCATGCATTATTCATGAATGTGCATATCATTTTCTTCTCAGTGTTTTCAGTACTCAGATTTATTGGATCAGAAGTATTAGCATAGCTTAGCATAATCACTGGAAGTAAATGGGCAGCATTAGCATTAGTGGCGTGATATCAGAAAGAACCCCTGGGGTGCGTTCCAATGCGCAGCCTTCCGTCCTTCCTCCTTCCTTGCTCCCTTGCCTGCTTGTGACCTCACAGACCACAGAAAATTAAAGGGACACTGTGTGAGATTTTTAGTTGTTTATTTCCAGAATTCATGCTGCCCATTCACTAATGTTACCTTTTTCATGAATACTTACCACCAACATCAAATTCCAAGTATTCATTATGACTGGAAAAATTGCACTTTTCATAAACTTTCATGTAAAGATCAAATTTGGCAATAGGCAGCCCAATTTCAATAAGCAGCATCGTTGCTGTACCTTTTTTGATAATTTCCTGCACAGTGTCCCTTTAAGTCAATCTCTTGCAAAAACACAATTCTATTGTCTTTTCCTCAGATGCAATTGGGATGGTGAATGAAGAACAGTCCCCCAAAAATTGTTATGGCTAGGCTGACAGCAGGGAAACTAAATTGTTTTCTCCACGGAGGCGGGGCGTCAGCAACATGCGAGGCCACAAGCACAAGTGGAGTACGGGACTTGGCATATTAGAGGGACCTCCTGGGGCCTCATTTATAACAGGTGCGTACGCACAAAAGACTGCGCACGCCAAGTTCAGCGCAAGGTTTGGTTGTGTGTATGTGTGTGTCTCAGTGTGTGTGTGTGTCAGGGCCGGTTCTGGCTTATTTGGTGCTCTAGGCGAGTTTGAGTTCTGGCGCCCCCTAAACCTTTGAAAGAAAAAAACCCTCTTTTTTATACCTTACAGAACAAAAGAGTAATACCGGTAGTAAGCTTAACTAAATAGCATCAAGAATAATAATTGTTTTGCAGGGAGGTTATCAATGTGTTTGAATTGTAATATGGAATTGAAATGCCAGGAAAGTGATACAGTACATTTGCATGTAAAATGCATGTGTAGACAATAGGCCTACCAAGGAGGTCTGCATTGATAGCCTATCTACACCTAGGCCTACCTACAGCATCACAACATGTCAGCATAACAATTTTAATAAGCTACACATTTGTGCTGTCTATGATTCCGAACCAATTTCATTTCTGGACTGGAAATAGTGGTGCATTTGTGAGTAGGAGAATGAGAAGGGGGCTATCTATGTGTTTGAACTGGAGGGACAGGGTGAGAGAAAGGGAGAGTAATATACGAAATATAGTAAATAGCCTCACTTGTCTGCAATACTACATCACTCAGCATGAAAACATGATGTGCATGGTTCTGTGTTAGGCCTACATGATTCATGTATGTCATTCTGGTCTGGAAACAATGTTTTTTTTAAAGATTACATCAAGCAGGTAATTCATTCAAGTGGATGGAGGGACATATGGCAGCTAAAATTGTTTTAAACATTGCACCAGTCTTACTTTACATTGCTTGGATTTCATTGCTTGGCATACTTGGCTAATGTTAGCATGCTAACTAGCAATTTCTCAGATCAAAAACAAAGCTCTTTTTCCCTCTAATTCCAAACAGTAGCCTCATAACTATTAGGCTTTCCATAATCACAAACGGTTGCTGATTGAATCACATAGTTTCAAAACAACCTCTGCAACTCCTGCATCATGCAATGACTGGTTTAATGAGAACATAACAATTCTCCACCCAGCAGAGCAGCACTGTTCTGTCTGCGCTTCCCTCTGTCTCTCGAGTGAGTCTCCAAATTCAAAATAGATCGCACGCTATCACTCATCCAGCCCCCTTTCTCAGGACCGTCTGTTTATTGGTTCACAAACTTCCCAGAGACAGTTGAAAGCGATATTACTATTGGCTGAGGGGCGTTTTGCCGTGAGGAGCGCTTTCGCCACGCTTTGTTGATTGCGACTTCATAAAAAAACCTCCATAACGCAAAATTACGCATCGGAGAGCGCCATTTCGGCGCTCCTTCTTCACATCGCGCTCTAGGCGACCGCCTAGCCGGCCTATGCTTAAAACCGGCCCTGGTGTGTGTGTGCGTGTGCGTAGGCCTATGTGTGCGTGTGCGTGTGTGTGTGTGTGTGCATGTAGGACTGGGACAGTTCGTCTGGAAGGTGAGGTGGGGAAGCTTTATAGTGAAAGGGAAATGAACCAATCCTGTTGCCCAGTCACTTGACAAGGTCAAAGTCATCCACTCAGCAGCTGACATGTGTCTGTCTGTCTGTCTGTGTATATGGTGTGTCTGTCTGTCTGTCTGTGTATATGGTGTGTCTGTCTGTATATCTGTGTATATGGTGTGTCTGTGTATATGGTGTGTCCTTCTGTCTGTCTGTCTGTCTGTCTGTCTGTCTGTCTGTCTGTCTGTCTGTCTGTCTGTCTGTGTATATGTTGTGTCTGTCTGTGTATATGGTGTGTCTGTCTGTCTTTCTGTGTACAGTATATAGTGTGTCTGTCTGTGTATATGGTCTGTCTGTATGTCTGTCTGTCTGTCCATGTATATAGTGTGTCTGTCTGTCTGTGTATATAGTGTCTCAGTCTGTCTGTGTATATAGTCTGTCTATCTGTCTGCGTATATGGTGTGTCTGTTTGTCTGTCTGTCTGTGTATACGGTGTGTCTGTCTGTGTATATGTTGTGTCTGTCTGTCTGTGTATATGTTGTGTCTGTCTGTCTGTGTATATTGTGTGTCTGACTGTGTATATGGTGTGTCTGTCTGTGTATATGTTGTGTCTGGCTGTCTGTGTATATGGTGTGTCTGTCTGTCTGTGTATATGGTGTGTCTGTCCGTGCATACGGTATGTCTGTCTGTCTGTCCACTGTCGCTAGGCCAATTGCCCTGCCGGTGGCCTGGTCCGTGCACCGAGAGACCCTACGGATGAGATCAGTGGGCGTACGAATTAGGGATGCAAATTATCGATTAATTCATTAATTATTAGTTGATAGTCATATCGATCGACTTACGATTAATTGATAAGCAGCGTTTTCCCGCCGAAATCTCAGTGTTTCTAATAAAAAAAACCTACTAAATCTAAACATTTTAATTAAAAATTGAGATAAAATACCACATTTAAATTAATTCTATTTCAATTCTTTAATTCAAAGGTGATTTAAATATTCTCACTATTCACACCCCTCTTCACACACACTCTTCACATGCTCATTGCACCTGGGTCTCTTGTCAGTTGAATTGTCGATTAATTACGATTAATGTTTTTTAATCGATTAATGCACTGATTAATTAAAGTCAATTAATCATTTGCATCCCTACGGTCCATAGCTCGTCAATGGGTCTCTGCCCTCTGCCAGGGCCGTTGCCATCTCGCTCTCCAACGTGGCCGTGAGGAGAGCTTGAAGCACTCAGAGAACGGCCAACTTGGGCGGACGTGCTATACGCAGTATTCTGGACGAATGTTGTGATTATTGGCCAGGATGAAGGAGGATACAAACAACAGCTGTCTGTTTACATGTTTACATGTTTCCTTGTTTAGTGCACATGTGTATTATTTGTCTGTCTACTGTACTGTACTGTTTCTCTTTTTGGTATATATCACACGCTCATGCCCAAGCAAAATATCTCTCTTGTAGAGACAATAAAGGATTCTTATCTTATACCACCTTTTCCCATATGAGGGCCGCGAGATGGTCTGAATTTGTGCGGCAACTTGAAATGTTGCAACAAATGCCACATGAACCTGCACAAGCCACATTGGTAGTCACTTGTCATTTAGGCTACATGTTTAATCATGATAAAGCATGAGCTGCCCAAATGGGCTGAGCAACGTGTCAAAGAAGATTCTCCCAGCCAAAGAGAATAGAGGCTTGCTGCATGTGTGTGTGTTGTGTTGTGTTGCTGAAAATATTCAACTACATCATAACAACATTGATATGACATTACCGAAAGCCTTAAGTTTAAGACATAGCCATCACTATTTTGGTGACTGTATAAGGTTATACCATAGGCTCTGCACTAAGGGCTTAATATTTGTTCACTTTGTGTCTCCTGTGACCATTCAGCTTTTCAAAATGCAAGGTGTGGCCTCCTTTTTGGAACACTGAGTTGTAAACTTGGGCCAGCAGCACCCTCACAGCTTAAAGGGACACTATGTGAGATTTTTAGTTGTTCATTTCCAGAATTCATGCTATCCATTCACTAATGTTACCTTTTTCATGAATACTTACCACCACCATCAAATTCTAAGTATTCATTATGACTGGAAAAATTGCACTTTTCATACATGAAAAGGGGGATTTTCTCCATGGTCCGCCATTTTGAATTTCCAAAAATAGCCATTTTTAGCTGCAAAAATGACTGTACATGGATTTTACTAGAAAATATTTGTTTATTTCTTAGTAAACTTGCATGTAAAGATCAAATTTGGCAATAGGCATCCCAGTTTCAATGAGCAGCATAGTTGCAATACCTTTTTTGACCATTTCCTGTACAGTGTCCCTTTAAATATTTAAGAGTGACACCTGCTTCAAGCTGAACAATTGACTCCTGTGACCCTTCACCCATGATGCTGGAAAACATAAAGGTCGGCGTCTAGACTTTAAGCCATGTATTGCTTGGTGTGTCTGCTCACAACAATTTTTGAAACACTAAAAGAAACAAACAAAAAATGCTACTGGAGACATTGAAAATTGACTAGGTGGGAAACACGTGTTTGTCCAGTTTTATATCCACTGACTTCTCCACTGTTCTTTCTTTTTGGCTGCAGTATATACAAGCCTTGTGTGCGCCTCATTTTTTTCTTAGCCTATTGGGAGGGAAAGTAATCTCATCGCCCCCTGCTGGCAACGTTCCAAGCCCCTGCAACAAATGAATGGGTTTTTTCTTTGAAAAATTACATCTCGGCCCTGACGACAAAGTAGAAGTAGTGGCAGTCATATAATATGCATGTTGGCCCGTTTTATCGAATCGGGTGGTAAAATGTTCGGTTTTTCACTGATCTGAACTGATTTTAATATTCTTTAAAAAGCTAGTACAGAACTACACTGACTGGTATGTGTGACGTGTTTACTCCATGTAATTAGCATAGCCAAATTAGCATAGCCAAACATGAGCCAGAGAGGTGGTTACTCGTCACCACAGAAGCCATCATATCTACTAGAGAAGTTAAAACCAAACCAAAATAATCGTGTGTATATATGTGTAATAAAAAGAAAATGTGGAACTCACAGGATTACAAGAATGTGAAGATATGCGAAGAACTTGCGTTCATTCGCTTTCATTTGTTTCTCTGTGTTGTCAACAAGGCGCGAAGCACAGCATGCTGGGAGCTGTAGTCCGTTTCCGACCAGATTGGCACAATTTCTTAGGATTTAGGATTTTCACAGGTAGTAGTTCATCCTATTGACTGCCCTAG